>NC_048301.1:46750391-46767567 GCF_013100865.1 Trachemys scripta elegans
GTTCAGCGGCAGGTCCTTCGCTCCTAGAGGGAGTGAGGGACCTGCCGCCGAACAGCTGCCGATTGCGCTTTTTTTTTTTTTTTGCTTGGGGCGGCAGAAATGCTGGAACTGGCCCTGCTGGTAGAATCTGAGAGTTAACCCTTGAGGGCTCAGTCAATTGCTAGTTCATTTAGCAGTGAGGCATTCCCTGGAAATTATCCCACCCTCTAACTCCTCCACCTCAACCAAGCTTCACAATCATCATCATTGTGTACCAGTATTACATTGTTTGTTTAAAACTTATACTGTGTGTGTGTGTGTATATATATATATATATATATATAGTCTTTTGTCTGGTGAAAAATTTTTCCCTGGAACCTAACCCCCCCATTTACATTAATTCTTATGGGGAAATTGGATTAGCTTAACATCGTTTTGCTTAAAGTCGCATTTTTCTGGAACATAACTACAACGTTAAGTGAGGAGTTCCTGTACAAAAGTCCATATGGGGTGGGTCAGATGGATGTCAGAATTCATCTGCATACTGGCTTCTAGCCTGGTAGAAGTTGCTTTGCTCTGCATTACAGCAGGATATAGCCCTACCTATGTTCTGACTGAGCCAAAACTCTGGCCAACGCACCACAACCAAACCAGGCCAATGACTGTGGGAGTATCCTGGTCATCATGAGGGCTGAGCCCCTGGTCAGTAAAAGGGACCAAGCAAGGAACAGCACTGGTATGTGCTCCAGCGTGACAAGCCAGGCTCTGATACACAATATCCTGGAGTAAAACGTATTGGAGGGAATTGCGTCAGACCATGAGGCAGAACCTCTGAGAGTAACCCCACTTATGGAACTTGATCCAAAGGGTGGCGGTGAACCTATTGAGCAGGTAGAAGATCCAATATGTGAGGAGACTTCTAGTCTGAGTTGAAATTAAAATATGGGTGCAGAAGAAAGTGAACCCAGAGCTAAGAAGGGATAACAGAGACCACAAAGAAAGCACAGAGTTTCTTGTTGGTACCAACGCTTTCATGTGGACTAATGATGGAAAGGAGGATGCTTGTTTTTCATAGACGGGAGCAGTGTGATGAATCGGCTGAGTGGTCATAGGTCAGCAGAGGGCAGCATGTGATAAGTCTGCCAGGAAGTGAATCTGCTGCTCTTCTCTCTCCTGATTGGAGGAGTGATGGGTCAGTAGGAAAGAGAAGGTTCTGGCACAGTGGGGAGGTGGACTGATGAGGGAATGAGGTAGGGGACTCTGGGAGGAATGTTGACAAAGTGGAGTTGATAATGGATGTAGTTGACAGAGTGCTCATTAGGCCACATGGTGTTAGGGCCTTAGGACCTAGCAAATGAATCACCTTAAAATGCTTGTCTGAGTTGTGGTGCACCATAGTGCTACCAAGGACTGTATCAGAACAAAGGTTGGTACCACAACACTCCAGTAAATCCACTGGGGATAGGCGCAATGGCTACTACTGTCCAAATAATTTCACTGGTCCTTCAGCTTTGACTGTATGAAGAGGGAGCTGTGACAGATAGGACAATTTCCTGCAGGATCCTTGAAAAACTTTATTGAATTAAATTTAACTATCTTTGGAGTCCATTGTATTAAATTAATGGTTTATGTATTATTGTGGGCTGGAATTGTATGTAACCTCTCTTTATGTGGGCTGGAATTGTATGTAACCTCTCTTTAGGGGGAGATGTGAGGTGAACCCAGGGAAGTGTTGTGACTTCAGAGGACTGTATGGAGAACATAAGAATGGCCATAATGGGTTAGACCAATGGTCCATCTAGCCTGGTATACTGTCTTCTGACAGTGGCCAGTGCCAGATGCTTCAGAGGAAGCAAACAGAACACGACAATTTATTGAGTGTTGCACCCGGTGATTCATTGCTAGCTTCTAGCAGTTAGAGGCTTAGGGAATCCAGAGCATGGGGTTCTGTCTCTGACCATCTTGGCTAATAGCCATTGATGGACCAATCTTTCATGGACTTATCTAATATTTAACTGAACAATGTGCCAGATAAGAATGGACCTTTGGGACAAACACTGTCAAGTGAAAGCAGCAAAGAGTCCTGTGGCACCTTATAGACTAACAGACATATTGGAGCATGAGCTTTCGTGGGTGAATACCCACTTCTTCAGATGCTACCCCTTTGATACTGTCAAGTGGTTTCCCTGGGGAATCTCTAGGGGGAGGTGAATGCAAATTTCTCATCTCCAGTTATGCAAAATCCCAGCCTTTTGAAGCTACGCCCTGAAGATCATTGTCTGCTGATTACTTGATAACCAAATATGTAGCATACATAAAAGGCAATGAAATTAAAATATGCAATTAGAAGTATAAACAATTCAGTAGAAAAATCAACATTTATGTATGGAACAAATGAAGTAATAGAAGAGTCAAGTGTGAATTTCAGTGTTTGCAGGGTGAGGAATTACTTACAAAAATAAGGATTTTTAATAAGTTTTCAATTACAAAGGGAGTGGGGAATCATTATACTGGAAGTCCAAAACAGTATTGAACGTTATAGGAATGTACAACTGTTTCAAATATATGGATTCTTTGGAAGAGGTAACAGCATAAATATGACGCTAATGTGCTCTAAAGGCTCAAAAACAAAAAGGAAAATTAAAAGAACCCCAAAGGTATGTATGTATATGTTTATTTATTTTAATTTCATAACTTTTGGGTGTATATCTCATGATTTTTGAATACTGGTGGTTGTCAATCTATCTTGGGGTTGTATACCTATATTTAGTAAAAATTACAGAAGAAATTTGCTTTTGAGAAGGATTTCATGAAAGATATTATAGTGCCCTTAGGGCCAGATTTTTAAAGATATTTAGGCAACTAGTGGGATTTTTAAAAGCATCTAGGTGCTTTTAAACTTTAAAAATCTGGCCTGTGGTGAATATTTGGGAACCAAGTTGTACACACAAGTGGTGACATATGAAAATGCACTGAGGGGCAAAATAACAGTTGCCAAAGACAATCCCCATTGAAGGCTCAAAGAACACTGTTATACATCAAACCAGACTTGTCAGCCTTGAAGTCATGTGGTCCCAGAGAATAAACTTTTACATAAAATATGAAAAAAAAAATAGAACTAAAACCTAATATCCAGTACTGACAGGAGCAGTAGCAGAATTACTGTGAGATGTGATTGCAGAAACTACTAGCAACTATTAATATTTCCAGTATTGCTATTAACATATCTATTAACTAGCATGACATTCATCTGCACAGTGTTAACAAAGGTAAATGAAGTGCTAAGAGTAATAAAAATATAATTTCAAAAAGTAAATAAAGGAGTGAAACTCCATTTAACAGTGGATTGCAAGAAAAATGCAGTCCAGTCCAGGCTATCCGAATAAAAGGCAAGCCAAATATGTTTCCTGCTATGAGTTGTTACAGGGACATATAAAATGATAAGCGATTCTTTTAAACGTTGATAATTATCATTTTTGGACAGGAGGGCGTATGTAAAATATTTCACTGAATCAATCAAGTGTCCTTTAGCAGCTCAATAGGTGGCACCAGATACATTGGGACGCACCGCACTGTACCCTTAGGGGCACAGCCCTGGGCAGCAGGTGGTGAGATGCAGGAGTGGGGAGCATCCGCCTCCAACACCACTTTTCTTTTGCAGCCGCTGCAGATGGCTCAGCCCACCTGGGTAACTGTCAGCCCCGCCCCTCTTCCCCCTCCGGCCCCCGCAACCCGTCACCAGCAGGGCGCACGTGGTTACCACAAGAGAGGGCAGAGTCCGGGCAGCGGCGTCGGCAGGTGTTACTGAGCATGCTCAGTCCTCAAGCGCATGCTCCTTACCAACAGAGCAGCCTGGGGTGGGGCGCAGTGGAGGGCGTTTCCCGCGCGGTCAGGCCTGGTTCAGTCAGTTTGCGGGGGCCGCGCACGCCGCACGCAGACAGGTCCGGCGATGGCGCTGGGCTCGGCCTGGGGGCGGGTGTCGTGGCTCTATTACCAGTACCTGCTGGTCACCGCGCTCTACATGCTGGAGCCCTGGGAGCGGACGGTCTTCAGTATCCTCCCGCGGCCGGGCAGGGTGGGAGGGAGGGATGCAGAGGCCGCGGGGCCGGGTTCTGTTAATTAAGCGGCCGCCGGCGGCGCGCGCCGAAGGATGGTGCGCGAGGTCGGTGCGGGGGAGGCCACAGCCAGCCTTGGGGAAGTGGGAGGTTGGGGGCTGGAGCACGTGGCTGGAGTCGAAGGGGGGCGGGGAGGGCTGGAGTTCATGGCCGAGCTTGGAGAAGTGGAAGGTAGGGGCCGGGGCAGCGGTGGATTGTCTAGGGCTGTCGCCCCACTTTGGGCGTGAGGGAGGGAGGGGGCTGGACCCTAGTGTGCTGCTGTGCTCCCCAAGCCCTTCTAACACCTTCGAGTGCATCTCTGCCCACCCTGTGGTGTGGACTGTGCGGGATGTGGTTCAGGCTCAGCCGAGCTGTGAGAGGTGCTTTTGGAGGGGAGGTCTGACCTTTGTCCTGAGCAAGCTGCCCTGCTATCCCTTCAGTCCCTGTTCTGAAGGATGCTCTTATGATTAAGGCACCAGACTGGGACTTGGGAGATCTGGGTTCGATCCTTGGCGTTTCCAGACTTTGAGAATGTCTTTAAACACTTCTCTGATCATGGGTGCTTAACGTGTCCCTTCCTAGCTGTAAAATGGGCCCAATAACACTTTACTGGCAGGCATATGGTGTATGCCTTTAATTGATGCTTGGGAGGTGTTTAGCTCTTGTTTACATTGAGGGTTGTTAGCCATCCCAGTGTAGCTATGCTGGTGGTTTAAAAACTCAAGGTTCAATTCTAACTGGCTATATGACTATTTAGATAAAATAACGCTGGTATATAGTAGCAGTCTATAGCTACGTTGGCCTTGGTGGGGGGTCAGTGTTGCAAAGTGTATAATGTGGCACTATTTCCTAGTTCCACAGGTTAAGTTTATTGTGCGAACGAAGAAACCCTTTCACCCATGTGTGAGGAATCTGTTAGTCCACTCACTCCTTGCTTGTTAAATCACATTCAGATTCACAATCTGTATTGTTACATCAAACTATAACAAGTGTTGCCAATGTTTAAGAGAGAGCAACACAGATTATCTTTCATAACAGTAAGGTATCAAGTATCCCTTCTGGCGACTTAGCAATGTAGTTAATTTCTGAGTCAGAGGCAGGTTGTTGTGCCTTGATGCAATTTCTCCTTTCACTTTCCTTCCCTAGAATTATGCAATTTTTTTCTCTGTTAACTTGAAGAATTGTTTCCATTAGTCAGAAATACCTTGCACGTTGGAAAGGAAAATGTGTATTTCATATAACAAGTAATTTATGTAGGTTGCATAGTCATGCAACTCTAGGTTTCCATTTTGGTTTGCCTCCCTGTGTCTTCTTCTAATTGATGTTTACTGAACCTGTAGTTGGTGAATTTGCTTGTTTTATGTATTTCACTATAATAGTCTTCTAACATGAAGGTTCAGTTGTAGAGACCTGTATCTAGATTATTGTGGGTTTTTGAGCAGCTTTTTTTAGAGGGTAATATAATGTCTCTTCTTTCTATTCTAAATGTGATGGTGCTTCATCCTTTGTTAAAACGGTACCTCGTATTTGCAGCCACTCTCTGATGGATAACCTCTAAAAGTACCTCCAAGGAGTACTGAGAGAGGTGAGGAGATAAACTAATCTAACCGGTAACAAACAGGATATGGTGATAGTAATAATAAGTAAAAAACACCTTTATAGGTGTGGTGGTCAGTTGTAAAGAAAATATCTATTAGTAAAAGTAGGGACTGTTGTTTGCCCAAGTTACAGGTGCATAATCATGTAGATTTTTTTCTATGTAAAGCTCCAAAATGGAGAGCATATAAAATAGAAATGCATGAACATGGGATGGACTTGATATCTCATGTTCTCATACACATACATTGTATGTGTTTAATTACTTTTCCTTTTTTCCTCTCAATGGAGGTATCCTGTTCCTTAGCAGTGGTACCTGACTATTTATGCCAGGTCTAGTGTCAGTGAAGAAAGGTCTTTGTTTTCTATGCTTCATGAGCATTATATTTTGTCAGAGTAGTTAGGCTTGAACATTGACCTCTTTATATCAGCTCAGCAATCTTCTGATTTTGGCAAAACATATAAGTAACTTAAAGGTGTGTGTACAGTTGTCTCTTCATATTTTGTTGACAAATTCAAACAACTTTTGTTTCTGTAAGTTATAGCGTTATCGCTTAAAATTAATTTGACATGTATAACTTTCAGGTTACTTATTGTATTGAAGTAATTGCTATGTATGCTAAATTGCAATTGCTGGTAACTTTTAATTATATTTTTACAATGACTAAGTTTGCTGGCAAGTGTGAACAGGATGTAATGTGTTAAGCATTTTGAGAAGTATGAACTCTACACTTGAATACAAAGATGTCTTTAAAAGACGAAAGCCATTTAGGGTCCTTTGATTGAGAATATTATTTTGGTCTTCATGCCTATTCGGTCCTTGAAGAACTCCCTGCTGAGTCCTTCTGTGAGTTTGCTGATTGTGGTAGATACCACTAGATACTGAACTGATACTAATAACTTATGTCGTGTAAGCCACTGAACAGCAGTTAGATGGCTATTAACATTGATCTGGTTTGAATTTGAACCAGCATCTCTTTAAGACTTTGAAGTTCATACTGAGTTAAAGTCCAAGATTTGCTAAAATGACCTTGACCTGCCGGTCTAAGGGAATCAGTCACTTTTATAAAGGCTTTATCTGGGTATCACTGTCTATCAGGCAACCAGTATTGTCTTATTGTTTCTGTTTACTCCCCTGTTTCTGTCTATTCTTATACTTAGAATGTAAGCTCTCTGTTATGTGTCTGTACAGTGCCTGGCACAATGCAATATGAATACTCCTATTTTGTGAACCACTATGTTTATTAGAATACTCTTAGCTACTTGAAAGCTGGTAATGTCAGATTTCCATTGGATGTTAGTATATACTATTATCTTGAAACTTGGTCATATTTTTTTTTAAGTTAAAAGTAGTTTCACCTGCCCCTGAGTCCCTTTGCCTATTTTATTTATGTTTTAAAATATTGCTGTCATGTGTGTGGCTTTTTTTTAGGGCTGTCAAGCAATTAAAAAAAATCACAGGAATAAAAAAATAAATAAAAGCATATGTTAATTTCAATGCTTAAATTGCAGTCTCAATAAACTCAGTGTATTGCCTTATCCCCTTTAAAAAAATTCCATGTGCTTCTTATAAGCATAACACAGAGGAAACTAACTCTAAAGGGGAAACAGTGAAACTGACTACATATGAAGTTCTGTAAAATGCATAAAATAATTTAACTGAAAAACTAAACTTTTTGGTTGGTGTAATCTTGGGTATCATTTGGGGGGTGTCAGAGGGTAATAGACAGAAGTGTACTCATTTCAGTGATGGTAACATCCTGATCACCATATAGCCATTTTTTCTCAATTTAAGTTCAAATCTGATTCTAGGGTCTAGTTTATCGATACTAGGACCTGCTGCTGAAAACAGTTGAGCAACTAATTTCTACTTGGCTCTCCTTGAGCTATTTTCATCCACAACTTGAGAGGATTGCTACAGGAAGCATGGCTGGAGCACTTGCCACTAGCACTAGCAATGATGGGACATTATCCTAGGGTAGAAGGCCTTAGATTATTTATTTTTATTTTGGTAGTACCTAGGAGCCCCTCTCATGGATGGGACACTATTGATCAGCTGTCTAAGGAAATTAATACTAATACCATAGTTCCTTCTATTGAAGTGCTCTTGAAAAATAAATTGAGCTTCACAACCCTTTCCCCCCCCCCAAAGGATCAATAATGCTCATATTTATTAACAAACCTGGCAATACAAATTAAGTCAATATACACCTCTACCCCGATATAACGCGACCCGATATAACACAAATTCGGATATAACGCGGTAAAGTAGTGCTCGGGGAGGAGGGCGGGGCTGCGCACTTCAGTGGATCAAAGCAAGTTCGATATAACGTGGGTTTACCTATAACGCGGTAAGATTTTTTTGGCTCCCGAGGACAGCATTATATCGGGGTAGAGGTGTATTTGAACACAGAAATAAAGAACACTAATTGAACAGACTCTTCATTTTTCAGCTATAATATTCCAAAGAGTCTATTAAAGTCATCTTTCAAGACTGCAGTTCGGTTTGATTTTGCTTTTGGAGGGTTCGGGGGAGAGAGGGGAGAACAAGATTCAACGCTCCAAAATGGGTCAGTGGTGGTTTTTGTAGCAATGCGTATTTCAGGTCTTGGGGCAGGAGAGACACGTGTCATTAGAGTTCCCATGAGAGCAGCTCTTTACAAGCCCAGCTTGGTCTTTCTTCAATGTCTCCTTTTAGAGTTGTGACCTGCCCAAAGCCTACAGGCAGCTGCGAATGGCACCTAGGTCTGTGACTCCCTGTTTTATACCAACGACCATTCTCCCTCCAGTAATGTGTACACACAAATTAAGGTTTAGTTTATTTGGGCCACTCTGTTCCAAGAGAATCCTTGAGATCAGCATCGAAAGACTAGTTTCTTCAAATATATGAGAGAGAGAGAGATTAGGGAATCTGGTTATTTCCCATTAATGTGTTTCTCCTTCTCATCTTCCCTCCCTCCCTGTCCCCCCCCAAAGGACTTTGTTTTTATGTCCAAAATATGTGGCAATAAAATAGAGGAATCTGGAAGGCATTCTCCTAATATAGTTGGTCATTATTACCAGTCTTCTAGTTTTCACATTTACAGTGGATTTCTTCCTACATCTGTTATACATGAATACAGTTGAGCATATACAATTTAGAATTATACGAGTTGTATAATAGTTTTGAAGGCTAGGGTTAAAACATTCTTGTTTTGTGATTTAATAGAATTCCAAACTGCAGCTTTCCTTAGCTATTGCTCAGATTCTTTGCTGGTTTCTATTGTTGGAATGGCGCTGTACACTGGCTATGTGTTCATGCCTCAGCACATCATGGCGATATTACACTACTTTGAAATTGTGCAGTGATGAAGAAAGTATATTCAAGAAGTAATAGTGATTCAAGATTCATCCTGCAAAGAAGATCCAACCGCCTAGTTTTAACGAGACTTCTACAGATGTCAGAACGAGAAACACACAACTATGACTCTGAAGACTAGGAAACCAGATGTGTAGAGCAGGGACACAACATGCCTCGTGTGTTGTGTTCATTCACTTTAATTTTACAAGATGCCCTTGTATAGTAGTTTTGCCTATTTTAACATTGTTTGTACTTTGATACCAGTATTTTCTTAACTTTGTGAAAAGTAGTTTGTAAACATCAACTCAGGTGTACTGTCTGCTGTCCAGACTTTGTCCAACAAAATATTTGTGCATAACTATATTTGGCTTTAGCAACAACAAAGTCTTCTGTATTCCTGCTGATGGAGGAAGGGGGTGGATGAGATAGAGTTAACACTTCATTCATTATGTTTGGGATAAGACTATAGATGCAGTCTTTCCAAAGTTGGAGCAAAAGGACTAATGGACTTATATTCTTTCATGAACTGCATCTAGGCCCTCAAGATTTTGTGATAATTTAATGTTCTAACTTCTAACTAAACTGTACTTGTACATAATGCTCGTCTTCCGAGGATTATGTTTCTGTGCAGATGGAGAGGAGTGTTTTTCCTGTGCTCATTGTCAGCAGTGTAATTGTCTAGTTTTAAACTGCTGTATTGCAGTTAATGTTCCAAATGCATTTGAACATACTCTTGTTACAAATGACCAAACCATAGGATTCTGAATGGACTTAAGTTAAAACTACAAAAATAAGAAGCTGAATACTTGGCTGAAGTCCAACTTTGTTCTTAACTTTTTTCAGATTTGTATTCTGAAATGTAAGATGGCAACAACCTGACTTTCTAAGGTGGAGGATATATTTTTAGTTTTTAAAAATAAAAACTAAAAGCAGAATTGATGCAGAACTCTTTTCCTTTATTTTTAGACGTTAATGTTTTATGCATTCTGCTCAAACTGACACAGGTGATGGAGCAAGGGAATGATGTTAACCAAAGAATCTTAATTCTTGACCCAGTAAAAATAGGTACTGTGGGCCAAATTATGTCCTAAGATATGCAGCTGCTGTTGATGCTAATGTAGTTCATAATGCATTATGCCTAATTAATGCACAGCAGTTGGACAATATATGCAACATGACAATAAGGTTTAATTCCCTTAAATTTGCATTCCAGTGAGGAACGGTAAGATGCTTTTTCCATATTTAAAATAAAATAGTGTGTGCATTTTATTTTCAGTTTAACTGAGTATAACTTTTTGTATAAAAACTATTTTTGTAATCTTTAGTTGGCTTAACTTTTATCTGACATGCAGATATTACATAAGGCTGTCACCTCTGGTATCCAAAGTGAGGGCAAATTAGTGCCTCAGAAGGCAGCAGATTAATAATTTTCACAATCCCAAAAGCTAATGAAAGCTTTGTCATCCGAGAAAAAATTTCTTTTGAGACATATTGTCTGGTTGCACGATAGGCTAATGCGTTAGTATTACTGATATGGGAATACAGAGACAACTGGTGCAGAATTGTCTTTATTCAGTTAAAAAACTGGCCATATAAAGACTGGGGGGGGGGGAACCCCGCCATACACTTTTTTGCTGTGAGAGGCATTTCTCATTGCCAATTAGTAATTACTTTAAGATGGAATGAGCTATGTTTGGGAACTCTTTTATTCTGTGACTGAAATGCTGCAGAATACTGTGCATGTAAAAATGGCTTTAAGTGGGAAAGCATTTGTAAATGGGTTTTGATGATGCATGAGTTTTCTCAAAGCAATTTATTTTAATGGTGGGGAAAATGCAACCATGTCAACATCTACAGTATAAATGGAGTTGCAGAGGACTTGAGTCTAGCAATACTAATTAGCACACATTTGCGGATTTGTGTTTTCTTGTATTTTCTTGAAGTAAGTGTTATAAAAGCCCTGAATCATCTTGTCAGAATTTAAGATGTTAAAGGATGAAAAAGGTTCTTCTATTTTAATATGACTAAAGTTCATAGTCCTAAAAGCAAGTACTCTATGACATACATTTCACAACGCTAATCTGGAGGATAGATAGTCAAAGGTGGTGATTTAATAAGGAGTTTGTTCAGTTTTACAAAGGAAACCAGTAGGTGGCTAACATCAGTAAGTTTAAATAATACACTAATTACCTAAGAAGATCAAGTTTAGCGTTTTCCCACTTTGCTGTGGTCATTTTACAGCCATTGTCAGTTCAGCAATCAAATCTTGTATACTGTATAACTGCTCAGCTTTTCTGTGAAACCCCACTGCCCCTTTTCAGTCGACAGAAGACCTCCTGGTGAGGTCATCTACAAGATTCCATCTAACACTCTTTAAGGGGTGGGGTGGAGAAATGTTGCCCATGCCTCCTTCCCTCTACCCTCTTTGAGTAGTGCCTCAATGTGCATATACCTTGGTGGTCTGGCATTATAAGATTCAGGAGGTTCCAGATCCTGGCACATGTACAGCTAGCCAACTCACCAGAAAGAATACCATACTGTACAATTTAAGAACCACTTAATGGACTTATACAGCTCCCTTACTCTGAGGCTGCAGCTACGTTTGAGTTAAGAGGTATGATTCCCAGCTTGCACAGATATATCCATGCTAACTCTGTTTGATCTAGTGCACTAAAAAAATCAGTGTAGCCGTGGTAGTGTGGATGGTGGCTCGGACTAGTTGCCCTAGTACGTATTCGGGGGGTCTGGGTGGGTTTATATGCCGGTGGCTAGCCTGACTTGCAGCCTGTGCAACCCTGGCTATGCTGCTATTTTTAGCATGCTAGCTGAAGCACAGCTAAGCCTCCTCTGACCCAGGCTGTGGCCCTGCCCATGTTCTACTGGGAGACCCCATACTCCATCCCAATCTACCCTGCAGCTGGTGGGGGCTGAGCTGCATCTAGTGGCCTGGAGCTTGGGCCCGTTGGCAGACCAGGGCAGTGCTTGTGCCGGGGGGGGGGGGGGGGTTGGGGGAGGGGGGGGGGGGGGGGGGCGCCTCGGGGGGTGGGGGGGCCCATGAGGGTCTGGTGGGTGGGGCCTCAGGCAGAAGGGGCAGGGCTGCTGGTCTGGCGTTCCCAAAGGGGGGGGTTCACCCACTGCCCATGACCCCTTCTTGTTGTCTCTAACATTTTTTCCAGATGTAACTCATTCTTTGCCTTGGCTTTCCTGATTTTGTCCCTACGCACTCGCACTATTCCCATGTATGCTTCCTTGGTGATATGCCCTCCTTCCATTTCCTGTATGTATCCCTTTAGCTTTTTAGATAGCTAAAAAGCTCCTGGTGCAGCCACATTGGCCTCTTGTGGCTTGTCTTATCTTTCCTCTGTGTTGCTTGATGTTGAGTCTCTCTTATTACATCTTTTAAGAACTGCCAGCCCCCTTTGGCTCCTTTTCTTCCTAATTGGTCTTTCCATGGGACCTTGCATACTATTTCTGTGAGTTGGTTGAAATCTGCCTTTTTGAAGTCCAGTGTCCTTGTTTTGATGTTCCCATGTCCTCCTTTCCATAGGATCTTGAATTCCATCAGCTCATGATCACTTCCCCCCCCAAGTTCCTGACCACCTTCACATTCACAACTAATTCACCACGTTGGTTAAAACCAGATCCAAAATGGATGACCCCCCTAGTTGTTTCCTCAACTTTCTGAATCAGAAAGCTGTCCCCTACACATGCTAAGAATTCGCAGGACACATTATGTTTTGCTACAATAGTCTTCCAACAGATAACAGGGAAATTAAAATCCCCCGTTACTACTAGGTCATGTGTTAGTTAATCTTGTTATCTGCTTGTAGAATGACTCAACCACTTCCTCTTCCTGATTTGGTAGTGTATAATAGATCCTCACCAAAACATCGCTACTGTTCTTTCCCCTTGCTATCTTCATCCAGAGATTCTCAGTAGGTCTGTTGCTCACTTCCCCTTGGACTTCAGAGCAAGTATATACATTCTTGACATACAGCTCAAATACCTCCTTTTTTCCTATACCTATCCTTTTGGAACAAGCTCACTCTCTCAATGCTGGTACTCCAGTCATGGGAGGTGTCCCACCAACTCTCTGTGATGCCAATTCATAATTTTCTTCATATACTATGACTTCCAGTTCATCCCGCTTGTTTCCCATACTCTTTGCATTTGTATACAGGCATCGAGATATCTTGCAGACTGCTCTATTACTTTTCTTTTTGCCTTTTTCATGCAGTTGTGATTTCTAGATCCTTCTCAGAAATTAGCCCCTCCTATCTTCTTTACTTAAACCTAGATGGGCATTGGCCAGATTTTTGTCACCATCCCCCTAGTTTAAAGCTCTTCTTATCAGATTAGCCAGAAAATACCCAAAGATGCTCTTCCCAGTATTTGACAGATGGAGCCCATCCTAGCACAGTAATCCTCTTTCCTGGAACATCAGCTCATTGTCGAAGAAGCCAAAGCCCACTCTCCAACACCACCTTCATAGTCACTCATTAACTTCCATGATTCAATAGTCCCTGCCTGGGCCTTTTACTTCAACAGGGAGGATGGATGAGAACACCACTTGTGCCCCAAACTCTCTTATCCTTCTCAGAGCCACCTTTTCAGCGATCCGCTCAAGGTCACTCTTGGCAGTATCGTTGGTGCCCACGTGGATAAGTAGGAAGGGATAGAGGTCTGAGGGTTTGAGTCTCAGCAGACTCTCAGTCACATCCTGAATTCTAGCTCCAGGCAATCAGCACGCAGCTCGGGATTCCTGGTCTGGATGGCAGATGGATGACTGTCCCCCTTAAGAGGGAGTCCCCGACCGCCATTACCCTTCTCTTCCTCTTGGGAGGAGTCTAAATGCTTAGACTGCTCTCATAGACCAGCTCACTACTGACAATACCCTTTGCAATAAAACCCCTGTGCCCTGCTAATTATACCAGGTACACAATTCTGCATTTCCTGGTTTTCAGAAGTTTGAGTTTTGCTCAACTTTAAGTGCTGTGAGGGGACAATATACCACCAAGCAACCTTAACTCTGTTAACATACTTTTTTTGCCATTGAATTATGTTATGTACTTAGTTATGTGGTAGCATACTATTTTTTTTCAAATACAGTAATATAGCTTATGTTTTATCTGTAGATACTAGAACAGTCTCCATGTTTATATAATATTGTAGATGCTTATAACTGAAAGAATGGTCTATTTACATAAAAATGACACAATAAAAATAATTCTGCTATGTACTACAAAAGCACTACAATGAAAGAGCGACAGGAAAACTTGTAGCTTGGCTTCTTGTGGTTAAGTAATAAGACTAGGTCTCAGGAGAACTGAGCTGTAGCCTGACTCTTACAAATTTCCATTATGAAAATGGAGAGGTTTTTAAGCTTTTAATTTTTTTAAAGGGTTAGATATAGAATTGCATGCAATTACTGTGATTGGCTTCCATTATTTGATTTGCATGTACCATGTGCAGTTTTGATTGAGTTTGTGCTTAATTACCTGATTTGATTGAGTCACAGTAATTGTGCAAACAAAATACATTTTGCATGCTTAACAATTCAAAAGAACAAATATTGGATCCTTAATATTTATAATGCACTTTGGGATGACTGGACAGAAGGTGTGATAAAGTGAAAATTATGGGACTGAGTCTGATCCCACTTCAGCCAGTTTTACACTGGTATAACATAGGGTTACCATAGTTCCACAATCAAAAAAGAGGACACTGGAGGGGGGGGGGAGCCCTGCCCCATCCACTCCCTCCCACTTCCCACCCCTGACTGCCCCGACCCTTATCCACTCGCATGGGTGGCAGGGTTGTAGAAATTTTGGTGGTGCCCAGAACCTGCCCCCCCCCCACCTGCCTAAGGCTCTGGGAGCAGGGTTGGGTAGGGGGAGGAGGTCTGGGGTGCAGGTCCTGGGCTGGGGATGAGGGTGCAGGGTGCAGGCTCTGGGATAGAGTTTGGGTGCTGGGTGCAGGCTCCGGGCTGGGGCAGGGTGTGCAGGAGGGGGTGAGGGGTGCAGACTCTGGGATGGAGTTTGGGGGTGGGAGGCGGTGCAAAGGGAGGGGGTGCAGGCTTTAGAAGGGAGTTTGAGAGCAGGAGGGGGGTGTGTGGGAAGGGGGAGGGAGTTTGGGGATAGGAGGGAGTGCAAGGGTGAGGGCTGTGGGTCTGAGGATGTGGGGTTCATGATGCAGGAGAGGGCTCAGGGATGGAACAGAGGATTAGGGTGCAGGGGGATGAGGGTTGGGGCTGAGGATGAGAGGTTCATGATGCAGGAGGGGGCTCGGGGCTGGGGCAGAGGATTAGGGTGTGGGGGGATGGGGTTCATGATGCAGGAGGGAGCTCAGGGCTAGGGCAGAGGATTAGGGTGTGGGGGGATGAGGGCTGGGGCAGAGGATTAGGATGTGGGGGGATGAGGGTTGGGGCTGAGGATGAGGGGTTCATGATGCAGGAGGGGGCTCAGGGCTGGGGCAGAGGATTAGGGTGCGGGAGGATGAGGGGTTTGGGGCATTGGAGAGGCTCGTGGCTAGGGTGGAAGGGCAGGGTAAGGGCAGCCTGTCTTGCCATTAGTGGATGGGGGGCACTAGGACCCGGGGGCAGCAGACAGCAGTTGCTGCTGGCTCTGGCAGTACAAGCAGGGAGGGGAGGAGACCCGGGGGGGGGGGAACGATGTGTGGAGGGGGGGTGGCAGGTGGAGGCCGGGGACCCATCCAACCCTCCCCTTGCCCCCCACTGCCCCCCAGGACTCCCTTACCATGCCCATGTCCATGTGTAGGCAAAACATGCTGCGGGGGGGGGGGAGCAGGGGAGGGGCTCTGGCTGCTGGAGGCCAATGGGAGCGGCTCACTCAGGCCCAGCCACCCAATCAGCAGCCGCACTCTGCATGGGAGGGAGACGAGGGGGGAAAAAGCCTGGACCTTTTAACCTTGTTACCAATTTCCTCTTGGACGGCTATTTAGAGACGCAAAAGCCGGACATGTCTGGGGAAATACGGATGGTAACCCTATATAACAGCTAATTACACTGGTGTGAGATTAGAATCAGACCCTCCATATATGGATTCATGTAATAATATTATGAACTATTAAGCAGAATAGACTACAGCATTTTCAGTTCTGTTTTGTAGCTTACTGTGCATGTGCTATAATTTTAACATAATTAGATATTTAGCACTTGTGAATATAAATTATGCATCATATGAGAAATTTTGTTTTAAAGGCGGTCAGAAATAAATTGAGCTTCAGTTCAGTATTTTACAGCAGTGTAATTCCTCACGTGACCGTTTTACTTAAATAAACCATTTTAATACCTTTCAGAAAAAGAACATCACATTCGATATAAAAATAATTTATGAACTTTAATACCATTTTAGGAGAACGCACATCAAAAATTGAAATTAATCCGCTACATCAGAAAGGGCATATGATAACCCTCCCCCCTCCCTTTTTTTGGTGGTATAATTCAGTTTTAAAAAATTCTAAAGGCTTACCCCTGTAAATTTTAGAATTTACAATCTTGTGTGTGCAAAGAACGTTCTTTATGTAATTAAAAATATTCAACCATTTTGCAGAAGCGATATATCAAGTCAGAATTGGGCAATGTCACTATGAAAACAGATGTAGAATACATTTACAATACAATTGCAATGTGTTATATGTATACCTGAGGTGGTGCAAATAAATAAAAATAACCCTGAATGCTTTTTTTATACTCAGACTATTTCTCAACATAATATGGTGAATGATGAGCACAGATGCTGTTTTGGGATGTATATGATCAAGGCATCAGAATTAAAGTTGCTCAACCGTAACTCAACATTATATAATTTGTGTGTCCAAATGACTCAATCCTGTAAAGTTAGGGTTACCATACGTCCGGTTTTTCCCAGACATGTCCGGCTTTTCGGCAATCAAACCCCCGTCCGGGGGGAATTGCCAAAAAGCCGAACATGTCCGGGGAAAAATACCGGTCGGGCACTTCCCCTCCCGCGGCTGCTCTGCTCCTCCCCCGACTCAGACTTCAGCTCTGTTTAAGAGCCAAGCTGCCCGAGCCAGCGCTACCGGCTTCAGGCAGCCCCCTTGCCTCCGGACCCCGAGCCGCCGGCCGGGCACTGCCCTTCCCGGGCTCCAGCTGCTCTGCTCCTGCGGCTGGGGTCTGGAGGCAAGG
>NC_048301.1:46767660-46983864 GCF_013100865.1 Trachemys scripta elegans
GGGGTCCGGAGGCAAGGGGGCTGCCCAAAGCCGGTAGCGCTGGCTCGGGCAGCTTGGCTCTTAAACAGCCGAAGAGTCAGGGGAGGAGCAGAGCAGCTGGAGCCCGGGAGGGAAAGTGCCCGGCCGGGGGCAGGGTCCGGAGGCATAGGGGCTGCCCGAAGCCCGAGTGCTACCAGCTTCACGGGTTTGCCGGGCAGCCTCCAGACCCTGTGCCCCCGGCTGGACGCTTCCCCTCCCGGGCTCCAGCTGTGCTGGGGAAGCGCTGGCCGGGGGCGCAGGGTCTGGAGGCTGCCCGGCAAACCGTGAAACTGGTGGCTGGGAGGGAGGGGGGGGAGTTAGGGCGGGGACTTTGGGGAATGGGTGGAGTTGGGGTGGGGAAGGGGCAGAGTTGGGGCGGGGCTGGGGGTGGGGAAGAGGTGGGGCCAGGGCCCTGTGGAGGGTCCCTTTTTTTTTTTTTTTTTTTTTTTTTTTAAATATGGTAACCCTACGTAAAGTGCCAATCAGTTCCTTGAGGTGATCAGTGCTCTCATTTCCCATTGGCTTCAATGGGAGCTGAGAGCGCTCAGCATCTTGCAGGATCAAGACCCAGTTGCACTGTCATAATGCTGCACTGAAGGTTTGTATGTAGAATACTCATGGCTACATCGCTTTGGTAACTACGCTCTGCATTTCCTGGTTTTTAGGCCCAGTTTTACACCTCTTACTCATGAGACTAGTCCCAACTGAATGAGGGTATCAAGCACTGTTACACTGATGGTAAATGGGGATAGGAAACAGTGAGGTTTTTGTAGAGTTTTTCCACTGGATCATTCCCAGGTTGGAAGCAGGGATTGTACCTGCTAGAATTGGATGGATTTTTAGGAAGCCACCAGTTACCAGTACTATCTGCATGGGAGACCCTGTGCTTCTGTATTCCTTCCAGCTGCTCCCTTGGCCCCCTCTGACTGGATAGCTGGTTCCTTTTTATCAAGCTGTGTTGTTAGGGATTCCTGCGTTGGCTGCAGGACCTTCACTTAGTGGAGAGAGTGAGAGCAGCTAGGTGGGGAATCCTTGCAGTTTTGTTTGGGATGCAGAGAAAGCTGTTCTACCTGACAGAGTGGCTATGTCAGGTCGGGTGAATGTCTCTTAAGTGCACACACCCTTTTGAAGCCTCCCCAGGCAGGTATTTGTTCATTTGGTTCTCTCCTGTCTGTGCAGGGGACAAGTTGGAATAGGGTTTTTTTTTTTTTTTTTTTTTTGCATTTACTATATATTTCCCAGGAAGAAAAATGGTGCTTTCTGACTGCAATCACCTGTTTGTGTCAATTTTGCATGAGCTACGACAGTGCACCCCAGTAGGTCAGGGAGCCAGTAGAAAGGCTGCTAGCACGGTCAGGTTCCTTCCTTCTGATACCTCTTAAAGATAGTTAGCTAGCTGCATGTGTTCTGCTTTAGGAAGGGCTTGCACAAGTTCAGGGAAATGGAGGATGATGCTGTGATGGTACTCTCCCACCCAGAACTCCCATGTGTCTGACCTTTCCATTCCAGAAGAAGTAGATGACTTGGGTTTCTGCTTAGACAGACTGTTCAGATGCTGAAAGGTTTAGTTTTTACTGCCCCCCAGCAGTAAAAAGATTGTTGCCAAACTAGATCAATGTTGAATATTCATTTTTAGCCGGTTAATGAACATTTCCTTACGCCCAAAGGGAACACATGCACATCTCCAAGACCTTAAACACACACAGAGAGGTGTGAATGCTAATAACTTATTGCTGTATGTGGCTAATGAGAGATCCAAGCATTACATAGTTCTTTAGAATAATTTCTTCCAAAATTTTCTCTATCTTTGTTCCAAAATCCTGCAAAACAGGGTCAGAGTCCCTGTCATGTTCTGACTGTCTGCAGCAATGTTGTGACACAGGGTCCCTGGCAAAGGGTTCCCTGTTCTTTGCAAACAACTCTCAACTCAAACCTGACAAACGCACTACATCAAACACGTGTCTTGCAGGGTATTTATCCTTAAAGAGTAGCAGGTAAGGTATTTGCAGTAAGCTTGTAACTTGTCAAGATTCATAATCATTGGGAGATGTATGCACAGGTAATATTGCAACTTATAGGTATATGTATTTGTTAGATAAGGCATAGGTATAAATTAAGGCAGTAATGCAATGAGCCTACAAGCCTCAAGGACTGTAAGACTATAGCTTAGCTAAGCAAATCAAGGCGTAAGGCCAAAAAGCATAAGCTGCTACACAGGAGTAACCCTAGATCATAAGATATCACAAGATAGAATGCTGTAATAAATATGACAAAATTGTTGACAGGTAACCACAAGATGCCAATTGGTAGCTTCAGATATTTTAAATCCGGAACATCAGCAGATGTTCGACCACAAGAATGCCAGGGTAACTAACTGAGGTATATGCTAATAAGCTTGAAGTCGAAGCTGGCCCAATCAAGGTACCTCACTTTATTTTCATTTACTTCCTATTAATATAGGAGGAGAGTGAAGAAAAAAAGAATGAAAAACGGCAGGTGGGGTGGAGAAGAGAGAATGTTCTTTTTCTCGGCTGGGTCCCCAGGGTCCCCCCCCCCTTGACAATGAAGCTTCTAGGGTTTAGCCTCAATCACCAGATTACACCAGTAAAAAAAAAAAAAAAAAAGATGTAAAATGTGATTATTATTTGTATCACAGTAAAGCCTACAGGTCCCAAATGAGATCAGGGCTCCATTGTGCTGGGCACTGTCCAAACACTCAGAGCTAATCCCTACCCCAAAGATTTTATAGACTTAATAAAGACAGAACAAGGGTGGGAGATGAGAAGTGCCGTTATCACCATTTTACAGATGGGGAACTGAGCCATAAAGAGACTAAATGACTTGTCCAAGGCCAGACAGGAATTCTGTACAGAGCCAGGAACTGAACTGTGATCTTTTATTGATACTGTTTTTTAATGAAAGAAACATACATATACACTAAATTAAAATATTCTCATATTGTATATATTTTCACAACATATATTGTTATAACAACTGGCCTCTCTTCTTAAAATTACATTTTATTGTCTATCTGCGACTTGAATGGCTTAGTCTTTGATCTCAGAAAACTTAAAGATTGACCAGTATTTTTTCTTTTAATTCCTTCTTCAAACACTGATGCTTCTCTACGTAAATAGGATCAGAACTGTAGCAATATCTAACTGTAATGTCTTTGGGGATTGGGATGGTTAGAGTCTTTTTTGTCAGGTATTAATTGTTCTTGCTATATAAATCTTGACAGACTTTAATATTGTATTCTATATATTATATCATATAGCCTGCCTGGAAATAGAGGCTATTTTCATTTGCTGGTTTCTTAAGATGTTTTGGGATAGAAAACATCATGAATTTTAATGCAAATATCTCTTGGTCAAACTTAGTGAAATTGGACAAGAAAAAAGTTTGTTAAATGCACATTTTGTGTAGCCATTCAAACAGGAAAAGAAAAAAAAAATATGAGGAACTTGGGCTTGTAAGGTTTAACCAGGGTTGCATGATAGGGAGAACTGCATTGTATTACTGTAGATTGACACAAGTGGTGTGTTGAAATAGTGTGCTATTTCACTCAGGCACTGTGCTGACAGGTGCATCATATATACATAGAGAGGGTGAAGTCTTCCTTATTGCACAATAGGAAAAGAGGACTCAAGGAAAGAGGAATGGCACGTGCCTTGCAGGGACTAACACTAGGGCCTAGTGCAGTGCCTACAGAGTTGTCGGGAGTAGGGATACCTCCCTGAAGTGCTCCAAGAGCATCCACAACTCGTTTCCAACTTCACAAGTTCTTTTTCACATTTAATTTCAGTCTCTCCTACATTCTCCCTGCACCGTGATCTCATTTTTTCTCTCCTATGGAAGCTATGGTGAAATCTTTAGCTTCCAAAAAGTGCTTCATCAGCAGTCTTGAGACAGCATACTGTACCTAGTTTCCAACCTACCCCATCCCTCAGTCTCTTTTTCTTCCATCCTGACTTCTGTCTGTGTGAAATCTTAACTCTCTCCTACTTCCCAGAAATCCCAGCAATGTTTCTTCTCTCTCCCAAGACCCTTTCCCTGAGTTAACAGGTAAGGCTGTGTTCTGATCACTCTGTCACTGATTGGTTCCCTCTCCTCCCCCAAGGCTGACTGAGGTAATTGAAGTTAATTATCTAATCAGGTGGGGGAGGGTGGAGCTAAAGCAGCGGTTCACATCAGAAACCCAGTGCCCCGAGCCCCGGCGCCCCCTGTGGTGCTGAAGCCGGGAGTCCCAGCTCCCCCCTGTGGGGCTGAAGTCGGCGGGCCCCTCCCCGAAAGCTGGGAGCCCTCCCCACCAGCTAAAGCTGCGAACCACATGGGACTGAAGCCCCGAGTCCCAACGCTCCCCATGGGCAGAAGCCCTGAGCCCATGGGTAGAATTGCGGGGGCACAAGGGTATTGGCCAGGCCCATCCCTACCCTAGCTATTTTGGTGCCCTATGCACCCCCGCAGCAGCTGTGTACTTTGCGTATGGGTAAGGACGGCCCTGGCAAGAAGGCAAGAGTGGACTGTGTCCCTCCTACCATGGGGATTTGTTCAGGATTGTGATTCTGCTACTGGTAGCCTGGGAAGGCTGAATGGGGTAATTGGAGTTAATTATCTAATCAGGGGTGAACTAAAGAGCCAATTAGCCTATCAGCTCAAGACTGATAAGGGCACAGGAAGGAAGCATGGACTGGGGCTAGCTGAGCTATCTCACAGGCAGGGCTGGCTCCAGGCACCAGCTTACCAAGCAGGTGCTTGGGGCGGCCACACCGGAGAGGGACGGCACGTCCGACTCTTCCGCAGCAATTTGGCAGTGGGTCCCTCACTCCAGCTCAGAGTGAAGGACCTCCCGCCGAAGTGCCGCAGATCGCGATAGCGGCTTTTTTTGGGGGAGTGGGGGGGAGAGCTGCTTGGGGCGGCAAAAACCCTGGAGCTGGCCCTGCTCACAATGTTCTCAGCAAAAGGAACCTTTGCTTCTCTCAGGCCCTGGGGAAAAGCACAGAGGACACTGTAAATAGCTGCATAGGATTGGAAAGGTATTGGTGAGTGGAACCTAATAAACAGAACAGTGTGGCTATCCAGCCAGTGGAATCTGAGCAGGTTTCTGTGGAGCAAGAAGACAGGAGCAGACCATGCCCTGCCACTCCCACCCACATACCAGTCTCTCCTCTTCCCCACACAAAACCTCTCACCCTATTTTTTCCTCTGCTAAAAAGTGCTTTAACTAGTTTCTTCAACGACTGCACTTACATAATAGTAACTTTCAAAACATCGTAAATCAGCTAAATAAAAAATTACTTTAATGAGAATGCCCTGAAGGCACTTCCCCATAGTGAGTGCTGTTTCCCTGCCAAATATCAACATTCTACACACAGCCAATTTGGTGCCAGGGATGTCTTTAAAAAGAAAGTCACCCCAATTTTCCTATAATGGGAAATGTGGGCTGGCATTTTTTTTCACCCTCCCTGTTCTACAAGCAATTCAACCATATCTGCTCAACCTTTTCAGAAATCTCTACCTTCAGGCAGAGGCCAGGGACTGAACAATTTCAGCCCATGCAATGAAAATGTCAGGAAATTGTGAGCAGTGGGAATTAGGTAGATACAATGAAAATGCTCTAGTAATCTTAACTACAGGTGTCTTGACCAGCACAGGGTGCTATTACACAGTAGTCTCCACTAGCAAATCCACCATGAATTTTGGATTGTGCAATACTGTTTTCTGTGTCTACAGCACTATTGTTTGACTGTAGTTAGTGAATGTATCTAACTTCATTTTCTGACTAGTTATGCTGACCTTGCTGTAATAAGATAGAACCACTGATTGCCATTCAGCTGAGGCAAAAGACCCTACTGTAGGGCAATAGCTGTTATGATCATGATTTATCTGACATCAGCTGTGACTCGATATATCTCTCTGAACCCTACCTTGGACTGACAGATCTGTTTAATGTGATGGAGACCTGTTGTGGCTTGTTTTTCTCCCTAACCTTGCAGAGACATTTAAAATGGGATTAATGAAGTCATTTTTCATTCTCTGTGGTCATCTGTAGTGAAGCACAAATTCACATTCTGTTGAACATACCTTTTCTTGACTGCACTCATTTTCCACTAAAGCAGGCATCTTAGCCTTTCATGATTATTTCAGGGAGACAATACTAACCAAATGTGTGAAGAGTTTGAACTCTTTAATTTTGGCCAACAGATGTAAAAGCATTGTGTTTATTTTTGGTTTCTGTTTGTTGTTTTGTAGCTGGCAGTCAGTCTCCCATTTCTTGATGTTGGAGCTTTACTAATAGGACTGTGAGATAACATGGTAGGCATGGTTCAACCCATGCACTGTCACCAGTGGTAAATCACAGAATCTGTAGAATGACGTATACATATTTCCATAGGTGGGACACACACAGGCAGCTTTGTGCTGACCTCCCCATTTGAAAGTGTCATTGTATATGTTACTGTGGAGCTGTTAGAACTACTGGCATCTGCATTATATTAGTTAGTTAGTTCTAAAAGGTAGGCTCACTACATTGCTCTTTTCAGTACAGTGTGGGTGTGCTAGATTTATTGGTACATTATTTAGAACTGCAAATGTGGGGGAAAAGTTTCCCCTCTCATTTTACCCCATGACACTTTGTTTTACATCATTCCATGTATTTAATATTCTCTCACGAATGGATTGTTATATTCATCTCTTCACTGTAAGCTTTGTATCTGTAGACAATGATCACTCTGCCCTTTGTGTTTGTTTGAATAGACAAGGGCAAGAATCTAAAACCTGGAATCATATTGCAGACCTGGATCCAAACTTCATCTCTCTAATGGGAAGAAGCAAGAGGAAAGAGAGGAGGAGGAGAGAGAGAAAAACATCACACGCACTTGTTGAAATTCAACACATTATGGACCTGATCCTCAAGTTGTGTAAATTATCATGGTGCAGCTGAAGTGAATGAAACACTAAGAGTGCTGTTATTTCAGTCCCACATTAGATCAACGATCACTCTTGTAGAGCAGAGCAGTAAAAATCATTCTCTGGAACCCCTTGATACTTCTTTTAGGCTAGTCTGATAACCGTGTGAGGCACAAACAGCTGAATTTGAGATTGCATAGTAGATGTGTTACTGGCACACCCTAAACACCAAGGAGCTAAGAAAAGACACTGCTCAGGGAACAGCCCTCAAGCCTTATTTTCTGCATATTTGTGATGGCAACAGCAAAAGGGTGATTTTGTTTTGAACTGTGTTGTTAGCTCACATCTGTCTTATGGGTTAACTGAGGAGTCTCTTTTTTTTCTTTGTTGCCATTCATTAACCTTCACAAGGGTACATGCCATATTGCTCTGTCCCCACAGTAACTTTTGATCAGATTGGTTTGGGAATGTTTAATGTAAACAATGGCAGGTTGTGTGTGGGTTTTTTTTTTTTAATTATTTCTTCAGTTTTGGAAACTAAGTGGTATTGATCCATAAATAAACTATAGTTGTTGTTGTTGTTGTTAACCTCACACAATATAAATAAACTCTTAATGTGCCTATCTTTTTTTGTGTATGTTGGTTCTGTTACTAAAGATCATCCCAATATCTACTAATGGAGAAGAGGCTTAGAAGAGGAGTTGTTATAACTTGAGAACCAGAAGGTTCTCTGGACAATAAATCAGCCTGAAGTTGTTTGTTCTTGTCCCTTTTTGACAATTTAAGTGTACTTCCTGTTTAGGAGTATTTCCTGTGTGATTTGGGGCCATTTAGGAGCATTTTTTGGTGATTTAAAAAAATCCCAGGGTCAGAATTGTCGGTCTGCTTCTTCCTTAGTGGGTAGCTATTACTTTTTCATCCACAGGTTTTGAAGGCTCCCCCACCCACTCTCGTTATTCTAGCTTAATTTGTTTTCCATAAGCACAAGGTTGATGGCTCAGAACACACAACTTTCTATGTCTCATTAATTGCAGACCAGCCGTGTGTAAAACTGTAGTGGAAAATGTAAATTTGCATAAGACACTTGCTGACATAGTCAGGTTGTGCTAGCCCCTCAGATAACCTGCTATTTAAATCCGCACTTTTTTCTGAATTTGATTGTGTGGGTATAATACCAGGGATGTACAGAGGTTCACAGTCATGTGGGTGTTTGTATAGTGCCTAACACAAGAGGGCCCTGCTCTATGACTAGAGAGCATCTGGTCACTAAGGTAACAAAAATAATAAATAATTACCAGGTCAAAAGTGATAGACAGTCAAGCAACTTGGTATAATGAATCCAGTGCCTGAAGGGGTACTATGGCTTGAAAATATTTACTGAATTTGTAGCCAGAATTATCAGATAATTCTCCACATTTAAACTGGTGGGCATTTGTACCAAAAGGTTTTTTTTAAAATCATTAAATGGCCTTTCTTTAAAAACAAAATTTTCCACAAAAAGTTGTCAATGTATTTTGTGAAAAATTGTTAAATTTTGCATGAATTTGTTCAAAATATAGTTGAAAACATTATTGAAATGCTTATCAAATTTTTGTTTGTCAAAAGCACAAACAACAAGTGATAACTATTTCAATAATGTTTTGATACAAATTTTGAAAAATATGGCCATTCAATCCCTTCAAAATGAAAACTGAAATTTCCATTTTTTGTGAAACTATTTTTCAGCTGGTTCAAATAAGAAATACATTCATCATTGGATTTGGAAATTTGTAGTAGTCTGTGAGAATTTCTTTTTAAGAACTGGAACTTACGCTATTGCTTGTTGAGGGATCATTACCTGCTCTCTTTGATCATATGAAAGCTACTATGCATATCAAAAGTATTATAATTACTTTAATGGATTTATGAAGCTATTTTCATCCCTGGACTCTATTTTTTTTTTTTTTTTTTTTTTTAGTAAGCCAGCACATGAATTAAGAAATTAAATTTCATTGTAACTATATTTAATTTCAGGAAAACTTGAATGGTGGTACTTTGTCTCATAACTTTTGTCCTATTGTGCGATATTTATTTTAATTTACTATCCCTTCTACTACCTCTGGTACAAAGATATAGAAACTGACTCCAATGCTAGTAGCTTGGGATGGCTCAGTAACTTAGTCCTTATGCTTTGTGCAGACGTGTAGAGACAGAGGTTCAACTTTGTTTCTTGTTCCTTGGGCTGACACATCCCATCTCAGGAGGTTAGAAAATATATTGACTGGTGTTCTATAAATATCAGAGAGATAGAAACAGTGTGAAGTACAAAGCTTGCATCCTAAACTCTGATCTGTGGAGGACCAGGGATGTTGCAGTTATTCTTACTATTAATAATAAACATTTATACAGTCCCACTACTTTGCATGGTGCTTTAGAGAAACTAATAAACAGACTCTGCCTCAAGTAGCATTCAGCTTTTTAAGGTCTGGAACGTAGAGTGGGAAAGGAGGGACAAAAATAAAACAAACAAAATTAATATGGATCATATTAGAGTATCATGTAAGTTCTGACACTTTTAATAGAGACTGAGACTGGCAGGGGGAAAGGAGGTTGTGAACCTGAATGACAGGTAGGATTGGGGAATAACTTTTGTTTTCTCAAGGACCAGAGAGAGTTATATTACAACTGATGAGATTTGTTGGCTGTGTAAAGTGATGATATCTCTGAGGCATGCACCAATAGTAACTGATAATTCTAGATCCTCTATAACAAGGTTCCGTTATAGATGAATTAAAATTAACATAATTAAAACTTTAGTACATTATATTTTCATACTGTCACATGTCTTGTTTAACTATCTGCTGAGCTTGGGTAATTAGAAAATAGTTAAGAAAAGTGTAGATTGTAGTTACTATAAAACAGGGGTTCTCAAACTGGGGGTCGGGACCCCACAGGGGGTCACAAGGTTATTACATGGGGGGTCGTGAGCTGTCAACCTCCACCCCAAACCCTGCTTGCCTTCAGCATTTATAATGGTGTTAAATATATAAAAAAGTGTGTTTAATTTATTAGGGGGGTCTCACTCAGAGGCTTGCTGTACGAAAGGGGTCACCAGTAAAAAAGTTTAAGACCCACTGCTATAAAAGCAATAAAAGGCAATCTACTCTGACTATAAAATGGAGTTGTTTGATTTAGGAAAATAATTCCTTTCCTTCTCACTAACCTCATTGTTTATAGTGTGGATTTCCTATGTACCCTCCCCCCCCCCCTTTTTTTTTTTTCTTGGCGGGCAGGCAGAATGATGACTCTTTAGCCTTGAAATGTATATGCTGAAACCTTCCCAGGCATTTAGACAAATGAGGCTGAAGTTTAAATCATTATTATCCACACCCAAGGACTTCTGTAGATATTTACCACATCAACAACCATGAATGACACAGTGATGAAGAAATCGGATACCCTTTTCCATTTCCTATGAAGGTTCAGCTCAGGAAGGAAAAAGAAAAAAATCTAATTTTTACTAATTTATTTAGTTTTGAGGCTGTTTGCTATGGAACTTGAAAAGAGCAAATTTCTTGAAGTTGAATGTTTTGGTGGAAGATTTGAAATTGTGAGCAGGACAAGGCAAGTCAACTGTGAGGCTCAGTATCTGCGGAGCAAAGATATTTAAAATGGAAAACTGAGGCACATATCCATCCAATTTAGGCTTAATTTTTTTGCCTTTAGTTATGAATTTTCAGACAGAATCATTGCCATTTATAATTTCTGATCATATACATATTACAGACAATAGGACAGAACTGGTGGGGGACCAAGTTCCAGGGTACAGGAGTCCCTTTACTTCATGATGGTCATCTCAGTCTCTGGCCAGTGTTCTCCAAGTCTCCCCTGCAGTGTCCAGTCCCTCTCACTGGATACTCACAGAAGTTATTAAGTTTGCTGCCTCCAAAGAGAGAGAGCACACACCAGCTTGTTAGTTTAGCTGAGGACTTCCCCCTTCAGTTTAACACACAGCACAGAGATGGGATTTTGTAATAATAAAACAAGAGTAAGTTTATTAACAAAGAACATATATCTAAGTGATGAGTAAGAATAGAAGACAGATATAGCTACATGTGAAATAAAACAAAATACACTTTCTAGTGACTAAAACTAGAACCTCAGCAAGTTCAAATCTTGATCTAAGCAGGTTTCTCACCTATAGTCAATTCCCAGAGACTTCAACCCCCTTAGTTGAAGGATCCACAGTTCTCAGATTTCAAGAGTTCTGGTCTCTTTCCTCTGCCCAGTAATGGATGTCAAATGGCTTTCTGCCTTTGCTTATATTTTCCAAAGTCTTTTGTCTCTGTTTCAAGAGCCAGGAAGGCTTCTGGGGATATGGGCTTCATCTCCCATAATAAGTGGTCTTTCTCCTCTCTTTTGCTTAGCTTGATGGGTTTTTTACCTTCTATGTAGAAGTACTTTTCATTGTCTTCTGAGGTGTTACTTGGCTCAGTTTCCACTGAAAACATAGGAAAACAAGCAAAACAACACTCCTTTATCTAGGATAGGCTGGGTTTAGGGCAGGCACTGCTTGTAAAACATCTTTTAAGCACATATTTCCATTGCAAAGCTCTAATTCTTTATACACATCACACAATAATATTAATGACTAGTGTGATACCAGTTGGCACATGATACCTTTTAGATACAGATTATGACAACAGTGTGTTTGGGCAATGAGTGTGTCAGGCCTGATGTGAGTTATGGTGTGGTGTGCCCTTAGCCAGTTGGCATTGAGGGGCTCCCTGGGTCACAATTTTATTTTTTCTCATTTTAGTAGGAAAGTATAGGGCAATACCATACCCTAATGTCTCCATCTTCCTACTTTTTCCAAACATGGGTTTTTGGGACTTTTGTTAAAGATTTTTAGTGTTTCATGCTTGTAAATCATGAGAGAGCCTTGTCAGCAATCTTGCCTTGTTGCATTTTGAGGGACTTATTTAGCTAGGGCCTAAATGTTTTGATGATAATGATGATTTCTTCTTAAATTTAACCAAACGGATGTCAATATGGTTTCTGAAATTCTCACATGATTTTGCGTGGGTGTAATGGGGTGTGCATATCCTGCACTGGGTTGAAAAGGGTTAACCCCGCACTATGGGTGGAGGAAGTCCCACCCCTCAGACCATTCTGGGCATGCTCCAAGTGCTATGCTAGTATAAAAGGGAGCAGCCTGGCTCAGTCTGGGTGGACAACTGGAGAGGATGGACTTTTGATGGAGGCTCCAGTGGAGGAGCCGTCACAGCCCTTGCCAGCAGGAGCCAGAGATCTCGAGATCTGGACTGGAGATCTGTGGCCAATGGAGCCCAGGGAATTACCCATACTGAGGAGCCCAGAGACCCTGATTCCCAATGGACTGCAGCTTCAGGAAGCATGGTTGGAAGTGACCCAGGGAGGGCAAATGGTATCTCCCATCTGTGTGAGGTCTGCGTGTTTCAGTGGGGTCTCCTGCTGACCCAGTGGTGGACCACTCCGCCACTGTTAGGGACCAGGAGTTGTGTGGCCCTGGGCCCCCCAACCTGCTCAGGTATTGGCCAGTAGGCCACACTGCTTTGTATCTGAGGGCTGTTATATTGATTCTGGCAGCTAGGCCACCCTGCCGTGTACCTGAGGGCTGCCACATTGACTGGCTACTAGTACCCTGTACTCGAGGGCCGCAGTATTGACTCTGGTCACTAGGCCATGCTGCCCTGAACTCAAGGGCCGTTGTATTGATTCCGACCATTAGGCCACGCAGCCCTGAGCCCAATGTTGGGGTAAGGACTGAATCAGTCAGCCCTAGACAGTGTGTGTGTATATCAGAAGGCCCCAAGCTCAGGTTCTCCACCCCTGCCCATAGCTAGTCACGGGCCTACTTAGTTAGTAATAGGAGATGTGACTGAATAGTGAGGTGCGAACAGGTAAGTTTATTTAACAAAACACATGTGTGCAGATGATAAGGACCCCAACTTAACTACAATGACGAAACAAACTTGGTTGTCAACAGACAGAATTGGCTTGAAGCCAGAGCCCAAAAGTCCTTACAGAAACATTAGGGAAAATACAACAAGGAACAAAATTAACCACACTACCATATCTTGATGGCAGAAAAACAGGTGGATGGATGCCACGGGGATCAGGAATCAGATAGAGGACTCAGAGCAGGATTACAGGATGCAGGACTAGGAATCGGAGATCAAACTCTCAGGACCTTGGTAAGCAGATGATGGTCTGTCTTCTCTCTTCCTTTCTTATGCTCTTGACATGCTGTCATGTGCGGATGAGTCAAGTGATATTACAGATGTGTGCGTATGATCCAAAAATCAGGTGGAATAGTGCAATCCCTGTCTACAACCCTGATCTACTCTGGCTTTATCCCAGCAGCTGTGCTCTGTGTGGGCTACTCCTACTCCCTGCTGGTCGTACCAAACTCTCTGGTGGGAGAACACTGAACATCAAGCACCACAGAGGTAGAGGATCATGGCCTGTCTATTGCATCTGGCAGACCAGAGAGGTAAATAGCTCCGAGGAGTGGGTGAACACCCCTTAAATAACTTTGCTGTTGCTGGGCAGATTTTAGTCACATGACCGCTCCCTTTTCCTGCTCTTTCTGAAAAAGGTGCCACTTGTGGCATGAAGAAAGGGCTAAACATGGAGTTCAACAACAAGTTTAAATCCAATATGACCAACATGGAAACCATAACTGAAATTCTTTCCCAACACCAAGGGCTGCCTCTTGACTCTGATCCTTGGACCTCAGCGTGGTGAGGCCCAAGACAGTTGGGTAGACAGTAACCGCGGTGTCTGCACACCCACTATCGCCAAAAAAGGACATGGGGTGTGCGTACACCGCCATAGTGGGATAAAATAATTGATTTTTATAAAGGGTTTAGGTTATCTTTATATGTAGAGTCAGATTCAGTCCTGAATCTGTATCAGCAAGAAAAAAAAAAAAAACTTTGCTCTTACATAGATCTTTTCATCTGTGGATGTCAGCATTTTGCAAAGGAAGACAAGTATCGCTAGCCTCATGTTACAGATGCAAAAAGGGTAGCATATAGTGGTTAATGACAACAATTTACCCAAGCTGAAGCTCTTATAGTTCAATGTAAGTCAATAGAGCTATAACAACTTACACTAGCTGAGGATATGGTCTATAGTGACTTGCCCAAGATCATACAAGTCAGTGGCAGAGCTTGGAATAGAACTCAGGTCTCTGGATTTATAGTCATGTGCTCTAGCCTAGCCTTTGTACCCAAATGCCTTCTGAAGCTAGTGCAGACCCTATTGCAAGGCTCTGATAGTGAAAAATCTGCCCAAGGGGTGAGGGCCTAAAATACAAGGTGTCCACAATCTTCTCTCTGTGCAGAGCATAGAGCAGGTCAACAAAGCTCCAAAAGTGGGTGGCATTGCCTGGGGAGGGGACTGGTCAGAGCAATTGTGGATATACCAACTTAGTTCTTCCTTTTTGGAGTTTCCATGGGTGGTGGAGATTTAAAACCTCTTTCCTTGAGGCGACCCTTTGGGGAAAATGATTCAGGGTAACTACCTGCCCTCCCCCAGAGGTGAATCCCTGGACAATATGGATTCCCTCCAGCATAAGGGGGAACCAGGCTTGTAGTCTCCATTCAGTAAAATAAAGAGAGGAGATATATAACTAATATTTTCATTGCCGCCTGTCTTCTGTCTACAGGGCCAGAGATGTGGCAATTTCCACTAACTGCCATTTGTGCAATCATTGCCTAGCTGGATAGCAGACTAAGCATGTTGTTACTATTAGGAGATAACTTGGTCTTAGAAGCCAATTCCCTCAGATGGATGATGTATAGTATTCAGGGGTGAAAGTAAAACAGATGACTTACTGGTACGGGGGCCCAGCTCCGGGCCCCCAGAAGGGGCAGAGCCTTGGGCAGAAGAGGTGGGGCTGCGGGGGGGGGGGGGGGGGTGTATCAGCCTCCCCCAGCCAGCCCATCCGTGTTGCCTGGCCCACGCCACCCGGGGCTATGGCAGCGATGTAAAAGGGCCCGGGGCTCTGGCCGCTGCTGCTCCAGGAGCCCAGGGCCCTTTTAAATCACCATGCCCTGGGGCAGTTGCCCCTTTTACCCCCATCAGGGCTGCTAGCAGGGGGAAGAGGGAGGGCAAAAGGGGCAGCGATGTTAAAGCTGCCGCAGCACTTTAGCGTTGGATGCATATGGGCCGGTACCGGCAGTCACTTCTTACCGGTATGCCGTACCAGCCTACTTTCACCCCTGATAGTATTATGTAGTGTGTGCAGAGGCTGGATAAATTAACTTTTTATTCTGCTAGAATTTTGTTTAAAACCTTTGTATGCAAAGCAAATATTTCACCTAGCATAAGTCTTAAAATTTCAAATCCTGTTCCACACAATTATCACCGCTTTGAATCTAATCTTCTTCTGTGCTCTTGCATGAAGCAACAGAAAAGGGCACATCATAACTTGTTATAGCTAATTATAGATTTCAGATGGGATCTTAAATTTGTAAGAAGCTACTTTAATTATTTAGCTTCCAAATTTGTTAGTAGGCCTGGTTGAGTATGGCAAAAATAGTGCTTATGAACACTGTTTCTGATTCCAGATGACTGTTTGGTTTCACCGTATTTGTAGATTAAGGCCAGAATGATAATCTAGTCTGATCTTCTGAATCACACAGGCCATAGAAATTCACCCAGTGATTCCTGCATCTAACACATTAACTTGTGGTTGAACTATAGGATGGATAATTTTTCAAAAGTACCTAAGTGACATAGGCTCTTACTGACTTTCATTAAGACTAAGGTTCTTAAGTGCCTAAATCTGTTTGAAAACTTAGACTGTTAAGTCACTTAAGTGTGTGTGAAAATTTTATCCCAGACCTTTTAAGAAAACATCCATTTTTTATTTAAAAACCCCACGTTACGGAGTATTTACTACATTCCTTGATGTATTCCAGTGGTTAATTACCCTCCCTGTTAAAAGGTACATCTTCATTCCTGTTTGGATTTTACTCAATCAAATTTCAGACATTGGATCTTATGCCTTTATCTTCTAAAGATTCCTCCAGGATAAGATTATTATTCACTATTCATGAACACTTCAGTGAATGGGTATTTGCACAAGAGTTTGGGGCTATTCTTTGTATGAATACCTTATCTTCACATACAAATAGAAATATTCACTGTTTGTTTATATTATTTAATTATTCTCCTGTTTAGAAAATTTGTGATCCAGTCTGAAACAATATTGTATGACTTAGATAACTAAATCACATAACTAACAGTGAATAGCTAAAGCAAGCTAGTCTAGACTGAAATTTGTTTGCGTAAGTATTTTTGAATTGGCATTTTCTGATGGAAAAACATTTTGTTGAAAAATTCCCAATCCACTCTATTTTTGATTTGTTGTGGACTTGAATCAGTGACCTAGAAGTGAAAGTCCATGTATCCCATTACTGATTAGCTGAGCCATCCTATTTCCCTTTTCTCTCTCTTAATATTGTAAAAAAGAAACCAAGAGTGATGGCATATATTATCTTGATTAAAGTAGGCATGCTCTGCCTCTCAATCAGCGCATCGCTAGCAAGCTGCCCAGGAAGAGTATGGAGCTGCTAATGGGTCTGATTGCAATCTGTACTACTGTCATGGAATTGCTTGTAATGGATCCACCAACTTGTGTCCACTACCCTCCAGCAAGACGCAGCAATCTAAAACCAAGGGAAATATTTCAACAAAACATTTCTCACCTTTGCTTACAAGACCCCGTAGAACTCCATCTCCTGTATTTATCCAATGTAATCTCTTATTGTGTCACCCTTTTGCCTCCTCTACTCAACTAATGATACTAACTTTGACACAACATTTGTCCTGCCTTCCCATAAGCAACTATGTGCCTTTTCCATGCTGGTGCCTATGCACTGAATGTCCTTCCTGCTCTGGTCTGCCAAATGCGTATCCTCACCTCATTTAAGTCCCTCCTGAAAACTCACCTCTTCTGGACTGCTCACAACATAACACCCGTAATCATCCTGGACAATATCTGATCTCTGCCTGGTAGTGCTAGAGCTGTATCAACACAAACTGTGATCTCATTGGAGCGCTAAGGAGGGGCTTTGCAGTGATTATCTGAAAGAGTGTGTAGTTTGATTGCACTATTACTGAGTGGCCATAGGTGTACCAATGGACTCTCTTCACTGCAAATACCACAACCAGAAAGTCTTTTTCTATGTTGGGATACCCCTCTTCAGTCTCTGACAGGGCTTTTCTGGCTTAAATGACTGGTTGCTCCTTCAAAAGAGCTACACACCCAGTCCTTTCTCCGATCCACCCCCATGTCAGTGGCTCTCCTGGCTAGTAGTAGTTCAGGACCAGGGCATTCATTGTCATTTGTGTCAGAGTGTCAAATGCTTGCTGTTGAGAACCTGCCCAGTCCCATTCAACATCCTGCCTTCTGAGCTGACTTGTGGGTTTTGCTATAGCAAGTAGGTGAGGACAGAAAATTTATCATCCCTATGAAATGTTGTACTCCATTCTCATCCACTGGAGCTGGCATGATCTTGTTGGGATCTGCTTTCTGTCCCTTTACTGTGAGCAGATGTCCAATGTGACCTTACACTGTTTGAATCATATGTTTTTTGGGTTGAGTTTTATGTTGTTGACCCTGCATTGCTGTAGAAAAGCTTTTAGTTTTCTGTCATGGTCTTGTTCAGCTTCTGAATCTTTGCACCCTTCAACAATGAGAATGTCATCTACAATTATTTTCACCCCAGACAGTTTTTCCAACACTTGGGTGAGTCTTCCCTGGAACACCTATGGTGTTGGGCCTAGCCCACTGGCATTCACAACCATCTGTAGTGATCAAATGATGTTGCAAAGGTTGTCACCATGCTGGATTCTTTATCCAGGCTTATGTGCCAAAAGCCATGTCTCATGTCACAGACAATACAAATTTTGGCTTTGGAGAGTTCTGGCAGGAAGTCATCAATTGTGGGCAGTGGATAGTGGCATCTTTTCAATGCCCCAGTCAGTGGCTTCGAGTCTATGCAGATGCATAATTTGCCTCATGGCTAGGCCACGCAGAATTTATCTACACCCTGGACTTGACCAAGGGATACTGGCAGAACTCCCTGACACCTACCTCACAAGCGAAGACAGCCTTTCCCACGCCGTTCGGCCTCTTCCAATTTATAGTGATGTCTTTCGGTTTACATGCAGCTGCGGCTACATTCCAGCGGCTCATGAACCAGATATTGAGCCTCACGATTCGTATGCCGCAGCATACATTGATGACATCGTTGTCTATAGCGCCAGCTGGGAAGACCACATATGGCATCTAACCAAGGCCCTAGGTGATACAGGTCTCACGGCGAATCCAGCCAAGTGCCATTTAGGGCAACGAGAAGTCACTTATCTAGGCTATACAGTAGGGCGGGGAAATTTACGCCCCATGATAGATAAAGTACAGGCTTTAAGGGACTACCCCACCCCTAAAACAAAAAAGCAAGTATGGCAGTTTTTAGGGCTGGTGGGATATTATTGGCGGTTTGTCCCTAATTTTTTGACACTGGTCGCCCACCTGACAGACCTAATGAAGAAAACACAGCCCCAGAAGGTCTAATGGACGGAAGAATGCGAAGACGCTTTCCACGCACTCCGAGAACAACTGACCCGGGAGCCTGTGTTAGGCCAACCCGACTTTACGAAGTCCTTCATTCTCCAGACTGACGGGTCAGGAGTAGGAATTGGAGCTGTATTGTCACAAGAGGGGGCGGGGGGAACAACCCATTTTGTACCTCAGCTAGAAGCTGTTCCCACATGAGACGCACTATTCTACCATAGAACAGGAGGCCATCGCAGTTAAATGGGCAGTCGACACATTGCAATACTACTTATTGGGGAACCACTTTTTCTTAGTGACCATGCCTCCCCCTTCACTGGATCAAAAACATGAAAGATGAATGACCAAATCATGTGGTGGTACCTGTGCCTCCAGCCCTATTCCTTTCAAGTGCTGCATAGGCCAGGTAAGGCCCACAGAAATGCAGACTTTTTCTCCTGGGTAGGGGAAGAGGAAGACAGGGAGGAGGGTGGTTCTGTGGAAGCTCCAGTGACCGTTTTAAGGGGGAGGGTGTGTGACAGGGCGGATCGGTTAACCCTTCCCTCCGAGCAGAGGAAGCCCTGCCCCTGAGACTCTCCTGGGCATGCTCCAACTGGAAGTCAGGTATAAAAGCCTGCAGAGCTTCTCAGTCGGGGTTGGCTGCCGAGGAGGGAGGACGCTCGGCAGAGGCTTCAGCCCTTACCTACGAGGGCTGAAGAGCCAGGAACCTGGACCAAAGGCCTGCAGCTATCGGAACCCCAGGGAGTGTCTGGTGCTGGGGAACCTGGAGACCCCAATGCCATATGGACTACTGCTGCCAGAGAACTGGTAGGAAGTGACCCAGGGAAGGTAGGGAAGTGATACCTCCCACCATGATGAGGTCAGTGTGTTTTGGGAGAATTCCCTGCTGACCCCATGGCAGACCGCTCCGCCACTGGCAGAGTCCTGGGTGGGGCCTGGTGGAGTTGGTTGGGCCCGGGCCCCCCTACCAGGGGCTGCCACCTCTTTCGATGGCTCCCAGTTACCTGATCCCCTGTTTTGCCTCCAAAGGGGGCAGTGTGGACTCCGGCCGCTAGGCCGCGCTATCCCACTAGGGGAGGGGGAATTAGACGAACTCTGGCCATTGGGCCGCACTGCCCTAGGGGCACATTGAATGGACTCCGGCTGCTAGGCCGTGCTATCCCTCTCAGGGAGAGGCAGTATACGGACCCTGGCCATTGGGCCACACTGTGCTGACTACCGGGGGTGGTGGTGTAAAAACAGACGTAGGCGTAGAGAGGTGGGGTTACCTCTTGCTTCCCCCGACTCAAGGGGTCGACGAGGTACAAAACCCACCACAGTACTTAGCATCCACCACCGCAAACTTCAGTTGTCTGTTATTTTTCAGCTTAATTACTATGAGGTCACATTTTCCTATGGGCTATAATGCTCTCGTACGTTATTAGATTCTGATTGTTCTTTGCAATGACAATGTTCAAGTCCAGTTCACCCCTCAGTGAACTATATAGCTGGAGGTCCCACTATCAAACTGAAATTGCGCAGGGTGTTTCCCTAATAATGGTATTGTGGTGTTGTTTTCCTATTCCAACAGCTTGAAACTGATATGCTCTCAGATTCCAGGAAAGAGTCAGGGTGTCATCCTCTTCTTGCATAAGTCTGATGGAATTTTTCTGGGACCTTCCTCTGTTCTTGAGGGCCCTGCTAAAATGATTCAACTTGCCCCATTCTTTGCAATACCCTCTGATGTGGGGAACTTTTCCTTTCCCCACTCCCACAGTAAATGCATCTCACTATGGGTCTGGAACCTTGGCCACCTGCTTTTCTTTGCTGTGGTCTCACTGCATGTACTTCTGGAGATGTGTTCCTCCCAGGGCTTTCATCCTTTCTCTTGAGGCTTCTGCTGCACCTGCCATGTCTAAGCATCTGTCTACTGTGATATCACCTTCTCGGAGCAGCTGCTCCCACAAGTGGGGATCCCAAGTGTCACAGACTATCCTGTCCCGAATCAGGGAGTCTGTCAAGGCCCCAATTGCATGTAGCAGCCAGTGCGTAAGGTAGTAACATAGGGGTCTGTCCCCTCCCCTTCAGATTGGTCTCTAGTGAAAAACCTGTGTCACTCCAGTTTAATTCTGCTTTTGGGATCAGTAGGTTCCCAGGGGTCCTAGGACAGCTGTGAGGCGTGAGGCAGTGGTGAGCTTCAAAGTGGTGCAGACCTCTCTGCCTTGTTATTTGATAAGATAAAATAACAATATTACTATCCTGCTGTTGTTGACCTCCTGCTCAGTCAGGTCTGCGTACAGATGGAACTACTACTTCCAGTAGTCCATTGCTTGGCTAGGTTTGTGTCTGCAAAATTCAGGGCTCCAGGTTAGGAGGCTCTTCAGATCAAGTTCCGTGGCTCATGTTGCCAGCTGCTGCACTTCAGAGAACTCACTGCTCCGACAGTGCCACCATGGTTCACTAACAAAGAGTGAAATGGAATGCAGGTTAAGTTGAACAAGTGGAACTTTATTAAACCCTGTGTGCTGCTCTGTCTGTGTCACTTCCAGCCCAACTCCTCACATTCCATGTTTTCCTGGTGTCCCCTCAACAACAGTCCCTCGAGTGAACATGGGCCCTCTGACCCCAGTTTCACTGATCATGATACTCGACCCATGTGGAGCCCCACTGAATTCATCCATGCACAGCACACTTTCCAACTGCTCTAGTCTGAGTATTTTCTGGGATTTTCCACAGTGGGGATAAACAATTGTTTACAGTAGTGGCTCAGCTGAATGTGAGCTAAAAAATTGCTCCCAGAAAATGGCTGCCATTTCTCTCCCTCAGCCCCAGTTCATGTTGTTTCATGCCTGCAAGCCTTCTGAGTCTTCTGCCTAAATTACTTCAGCAATTTTGTTCCACGTTGTTGCTACCTGGAGGAATGGATGTGGTGTGGGGAGTGTGTGAATGGAGCAAGAGGCAAGATGAAGAATTAGTGACAATTGAGAGGGAAGATATTTGGAGTCAGAGACATAGGTCCCCTTGCTTCCCATTCCCCATAAGTGACAGCTGAGCAGCAGGTATGGGAAATTGAAAGAAATGTGTGGATGGGCATGGGGCAGTGGAGAAGGGGGCAGTTATAGTGAGACGCAACCTCAAGGTTTGGGGATAGGATGAACCAGGGAGTTCTGGTGGAGCCAAGAGGGAACAAACTGAGGAGGCCAAGATGGGAAGCTGAAAGAGAAGAGAAAGGTGAAGTGCAGATGGGAGAAGAGCAGAACAGCAATGCTGTGGCAGGGGAAGAGCAGAACAGAAGTACTGTCAGCCCCAAGCGTTCAAAAATCATGAGTCAGGCCCCCCAAAGATAACATTTTTTTTAATAATTTTTTTTTGCCTTCTGGTTTTTGAGCCTTTAAGGGTCACGTTTTCAGGCTTTTCTCTACTATCATAAGAACTAAAAACTTACTTTTTAAAAATGAAAGCTGAGATACTCACAAAAATCACAGGACTCCAGGAGCAGAGACTTTAAGAAAAACACCAAATATCACAAGACTTAGGATAAAAATCACTACAATTAACAACAGTGGAAGAGGCAGCTGCTGATAGGATGTAGCACTCACTGGAGCACTGAGCACCACAATTATATAGTGATGAATAGAAATAAAGGATTTAAAGGCACAGCACCTTAATTTCCCTTTATTATGGAAATAATTATCAGTTCAATCAGTGAAAACCATTTTAGCTGCATACCATATATTAGTTTTATAGCTTTAGAAGACAAAATTTCCCTGAATTCTCATGTGCAGCAACTCCACACAGCAAGTACATCTGAGAGCCATGGTGTATCTTGCTGGTAGTGACTTACTATATAAATAAATTCTGTCTGAACATGTGCAAATGCGTGCAAACCCCAGAGGCAATGGAGAGCACAGCAGTTCTAGCTCATGCCAGTTTGGCTCTAGTAAGATGTGCTGAGGGCCCACAGACTTTTGCAAGCCATGTAGTATATTTCTGGGGACTGGAAGTGTTTAGGAACTTAGGGGAATGGAGAGTTTGTCACTGATGGGCTGTAGAGAGGTTCAGAAACTAGTAAAGAGGACAGGCTTAAGATGCTTGTAACTGACAATAGAGGGCGAGTTGTGTCTTTGTGTATTTCTTTCTATGTAGAGGGGCCACAGCAGGCCAGAAAGTGAGGAGATATGCATAGGAATACCATATGAGGAGGGAAAAACTACTAGAGCATGGACCAAAAAACTGTGAGGTGCTGTAGCCTGCACACTTGACCTGTATGTATTTATGGGTTTACAATGAAATCCAAACATGTAAAATCTGAGTTGTTCTGCCCAAATAATTGGTGCTTATGCTCACTTTTTTAAATTGTATAGCCTGCAAACTAGATTTAATGGGAGAAAAAACATGCAGACAGGCTTCGAGGAAGGGTTAGCAAAGTGCTAATTAAACCCATGCAATGAAAATGGCTTTCCTTCCTACTCTACATGTGTCACAAGAAGACAACCCTGGGGGCAGGTTGCTGATCTTGTTATGGTATAGTCACATGTGTTTAAAAATATCACCACCCAGGAATATTATCCAACACCAGACACAGCAACACCTTCCTTATAATGTGTAAGTGATAGTAGACCTATTACATAATCCTGGAGGTGGTGTAGCTTCAGAATAGAGCATCATATAAAAATTAATGTAGAAAATCTGGATGTTGGAGGTACCTAAAAAGAGCTAAACTCTTCAGCTCAGCACAGCTTCCTATATAAGCCATATAAAACAAACTACTATGTTGCTTTATTAACAGCAAATCTTACTATTTGCTATTTGCCGGGTTTTGCTAAAATTATTTTTGCAACATAATGAAAAGTCATTCCGTTCTTCACACTGCCTTATAGTGTACTCTCTACTGCTTCAAGCATATGAACAAATCATTCACCATATACTTGGCATTTATACCATTTACTACTATTATGAGCCAAGAGGTTCTAGTGCCAGGAGATGTGGGACCTAAGAGAGCAGAAGCCAAGGCGGGCAGGAAACATTTTTGAGGAGAGGTGGGAAGAGTGGAGCTACAAAAGATATAATGGTAGAAGTGAGGTTGGGGTGGGGAGCAAACAAGGTACGGTGGGAAAGTTGCATTCCAATGTCTTTTTGGACATTTAAAAATGTCATATTCCAAGGCCTAAGTGCTGAGGAGAGGCAGAATGGCACTGTTGCACAAGCAGATCCTGAAAAGGTGGGTGAGAATCATAGGAAAGCATTGGTGGAGAAGCTGTCCAAGGCTGAGAGTCATTCCCATACTTGGAAGGAAACCCAGTGATCTGCAAGCAAATGGGGCTGTCTTGTATTGGAGTTTTAAAAGGAATCTTCATTCGCTTTAATGGCAGGATTCTGTTTATTATTAGTGCTATTGTCATTTAGGAAATAAAATGGAGGGGAGGACACAATTTCCCACCTCCCACTTCAGAATTTGTGGAATAGTTTAGAGGCCTCTAGCAAACTGTAGGATGGCTGTTTACCCACGAGGCTGAGCCAATATTTTAGCCAGCCCTGCCTTTGGGACTTGTCCAACCTGTTGAAGAGAATGAACAGATGCCAGTGCAATGACTCTTGAAACATTTTGGCTTAGCACAATTCTATCTGCTCCTGCCAGGATACACAAGTGGATGAGCAGTATTTCCTGACTGACTGCGTCCAAAGCAAGCCTCAGTAGCATTCATTCACTTCATCAACTCAGGTTTGAAAGATCACATATAAATATAAAACACTAAATTCAAATGACAGAACAGGCTTTAGCCACATTCCTTGCTACAAAATACTGAAAATCTCACTCAAGCTCCATATGACAATTGACAATAGTGCTGTTTGAGTGAGCTTAGCTGTGCTTTCACATGACATTAGATGGGAAATGATGCAATGTCAACTCATTAAATGGATGCAATAGCCTTGGGGCAATACAAGAAGGACTGGTGTTCAGAATAGTTTAAGTAGTGAAATGGGCTTGACTGTACTTATAAAGTCAGAGCTGGCCTAACTGTACTCCCATTGGAGTCAATAACACTCCCATTTTACTTTGATAGAAGCAGAGTTAGGTCAACATAGAGCATTTTTCAAAATCCCACCCATACTGTTGTCTAGATCAGGGTAGGCAACCTATGGCACGCATGCCAAAGGCGGCAGGTGAGCTGATTTTCAGTGGCACTCACACTGCCCAGGTCCTGGTCACTGGTCCGGGGGGGCTCTGCGTTTTAATTTAATTTTAAATGACGCTTCTTAAACATTTTAAAAACCTTATTTACTTTACATACAACAATAATTTAGTTATATATTATAGACTTATAGAAAGAGACCTTCTAAAAATGTTAAAATGTATTACTGGCGCGTGAAACCTTAAATTTGAGTGAATAAATGAAGACTAGGCACGCCACTTCTGAAAGGTTGCCGACCCCTGGTCTAGATGGTAACTTTACAATCTATTTTAGCAAGATGGAGCTGGGGAAGCAGCTTGTGACTGTCAGTGTGTGTCAATCTCCTTCCCACCTCTTAGCTCCACCAGGGACGAAATAAACTGTGCCAGGCCTATAACTGGTGTATTCCACACTGGCTATATGAGAGGGGGTTAGTAGTGGCTCTGTGGAGCCTGCTTCCCCGCCAGCTCTGCCACGCCATGCAGTGGGTAGCCTACACTAGGAAGCAAGGCAATTCCTTATATCCCCCTACTCCCTTGCGTGTAGGCTTAGGGTACTGAAAATTAAGTCCTGTATTGACGGGAAACCCCACACATTTCCACTAGGAAATTGGAGATGATGTTGCCAGGAAAGGTCTTGCCTTCCTTACAGTGAGAAATGAACTGCATGTGTTCTCGGTAAAAGCTCTTTCCCATCACACATCCTTTCTTCAACCTTAGGTTTCTCCTTCTTCCTTTATTTTCTCTCCAACTATATATATATATTTGTAGCAGTGGGCCTGAATTCTTATCCCTTTCTCTTTCCTCAAACCATTCTATTGTCTGAATTTCTTCAGACCACCATTCTCTCCTGTCTGTCCCTCTCTGCCTTACTCATCATCTCTCATCTATACAAAAATATGGTTTAGCAGTGTCACCGCCAGCTGCCCCTTCAAGATGCCCATTCAGGCCAGCAGTTTAGCAGAGCTCAAAAAAAGATTGGACATTTCTATATATAAGGAGAATACCCAGAGTTATAATAGCAAGGATTATTTTTTAGATTTCAAAAGTGATATAAATCCTCACACTTCAGGGCAAAACCTCTAACATTTAGGTGTGGCAGACTGACAATATCCTGCAATACCCTAAATAAACCTCATGGAATTAAGATAAACTTTATTGAATTAGATTTAATAGCTTTGGTGTCCATTGTATTAAAATGCAATTGCTTATGTTTTATTGTGGGACAGCATCTAACTTTTCTAGGGACATGACTAATGTAAACATTAGGCTTTTTGAAGTGAGGCCCTGGAGAGAGACCCATTGTCTACTAATTACTCACTCATGAAAACTCCAGATCAAAGCCCCCTCAATTTTATGAAGGATCACCATGTTTGGGGTTGGGAAGGAATTATCACTCAGATCAGTTTTCAGCATGGAGAGAGGTAAATAGTGGTGTCCCCCAGGGGTCTGTACTGGGACCAGCACTATTCACTATATTAATAAATATAGCAAGAACTAGCCAGCCAAGCACCTGAGAGAGAGAATTTTCAGGCCACCTCAGAGCCCTGGTCCACCTGGTCCACTGTCCCATCTCTAACCATGACTTTCCCTAATGCTTCAGAGGAAGGACTAAGGAGATTAAAAAACACCCTCCCAGAACACACTGGGTTCCTGATCCCTGCAGATGACCAACTGAAACCCCAAAGCTTGAACTTTTAGGAAAATAGGACAAACTGGAAGTGAGCCTCAGGGCTGTTGAGCCCTGCCCCCTATTATCATAGGCAACCCCATCATACAATTACGCTCAAATTTGTCCAGCTCTCTCTTAAAACTAATTAAGTTGATTGCCCCCATAATTTTACTGGGAGTTTTCTAATCTTTTTTGTGGCTCTTCTCTATATCTCTCCAGTTTATCAACATCCTTCTTGAATTGTGGACATAGTATTCTGGCAGCAGTTGCACCAATTCTGCGTTTTTTGCATTATTATTGATAATTCTACCATTTCCATCTAGCAATGGACCAGTACCATTATCAGGATTATTTTTGTTTCTAATATACTTGAAAAACTTCCTTCTTATTGTCCTTAACTCTAATAGTCTATAATGGAGCGCGACTCACCACTCTGACGCCTCCTGTGGCTGTCTTGGGAATTAGCTCTGCATGTTAGTGAGCCCTCTTTCAGTGGCGCCTCACTGCCATCACTCCTGCTCTAGGACCCATATCTCTCAAGGACCGTGGCATCTTCTTCAGTGACACAGCTCTTCAGCCGTGCCACACACTGTGCTCCCCCCTTCCAGGGGACCTGCAGTCCACTGTTCAGCCACTTCCCTTAGTGGCTACTGCAGCGAATTGTCTGGCCATTTCCTCATGGCCCCAGCATCCTCTTTGCCCTTCCCTCAGGGTCTCAGCCTGCAAACCCCAGCAGCTAGCCATGAGTTGTCTCTCACTCCTCCAGTTCCTGCTAGCAGCATTGCTCTTTCCAGGGTGCTGGCAGTTCTCTCAGCCCTCCAGAAACACTGTCCTTCCTCCCTAAACTCCCAGGGAAGAACTGCCTTCCTTTGCCCTGCAGGTCCCTTTTTATATGGGCCTGATTGTCTTCTCCCTTCAGCCTCTGATTGGCTGCCTCCTGCGCAGCCTCCCTAGGGCTCTATTAACCTAATCCTTATGGGCCCGTGTGGGGCAGATGCCCCATCACATAGCCATAGAACCTTGTGTTCCTTGGCTTCCCCTATTTTCTACAATTCCTAGTGTCTGATTTATATTCATTACTATCAGCTTTCCCTTTCTTTCATTTTGTTAATCTTTTTTTAATACCTGCCTTCACTTCCCCTGTAAACCATTTAAAAAAAAACAACAACGTAAGGACTTCTTCTTTGACTTGCATCTGAAGAAGTGAGGTTCTTACCCACGAAAGCTTATGCTCCCAATACTTCTGTTAGTCTCAAAGGTGCCACAGGACCCTCTGTTGCTTTCTTCTTTGATAGTTACTTTTTGGGCTTCTAGTAAAGTGTTCTTAAACAATTCCCAATTATCATTCACATTTTTCTAATTAAATTCTTCCTCCCAGCTGATTTGTTTCACAATTGTTTTTAGCTTTGTGAAATTAGCCCTGTATATCAACTGTATATATTAAGGGTTTGGACTTTATTCTGCTTGCACATAAGTGTGATCAAGTCATGATCACTTACACATAAACTATTATTAATTTTTAGTTCTGTGATCAGTTTCTCTTGATCTATCAAGATGATGTTTAATATAGAATTTCCCCTTGCTGGTTGCAAAACTTATTGAGTCAGAAAATTGTCATCTATAATTGTTAGACGTGCCAAGGATGTGTTAGTACTGGCAGCATGAAACCTCAAATATGTCAACTTGAAGTCCCCCATGATCACACAGCTTTTTTCCCTCCATTATTGGTAAGCTCACAAGGAGCTGGTCATTCAATCCATAGTGTGATGTGGTAGTCTGTAGCAGACACTAATACCCCATGTTATATTTTATCTAGTAGGACACTGAGCCATAAGCATTCAAGATCCAGCAGCATTAAATTCTCGTCCATCAACTGGAAACTATACAGACGTCTGTTTCTTGTAACTCCAACCTCTGCTAAGCCCTAGACAGCCCTCTGGTGTGCACATGTGGGAAATTCCTGTAAGTGGTGACAATCCAATCCTTAACTGACCTAAAAGCGTTTAGCAAATTATTTAACAAATCCCATTCTTAAAACATATTTTGATATTTTCCCCAAAATCTTTTTCCTTTAATCTATATAGTCTGCATATCAGCATATGACACCCTACAAATGTAAAAATACAGTAATTGAAAACACCAAGGGATGTGCTGGTCACCGCTTCCTGCCGCCCCCATTGGCCTGGAGTGGCGAACCGCGCCGAACCTGTGGACGAGGCAGGTAAACAAACTGGTCCAGCCCGCCAGGGTGCTTACCCTGGCGAGACGTGTGCCAAAGGTTGCCGACCCCTATCCTATACCATAGTTCTATCCTTAGCAACACACATGCATAAGAGATGCCTAAACATACAAAGACTTTATTTAGCTGTGATGTGTACTCTGTAGTGGACTGGCAAAGCACCCTAATCACATCATCACATATTCTCTGTGGTGGAGTAGGTACAAATATACATTTCTGGGAAGAGAGGAATGCATTTTCCAGCATTTTTCATAATAGAATAGTCCCCGTTTACCATCAGACTTTGCAGTGGTACCTTTATTAGCAGGTGAAAGGCAATACATAGAATATATAGAAAACTAATACAGTAGAAAGGTCGAGTCCTTTAAAGGAAAAAGGAATCCTACCTGTACTCTGTTTTTAGGTACTTATTAGATATCTGGAAAAAAAAGTCAATGGACTAGATATCCTGCTATGGAGCCCCATCAGGTTCAGCACCTCTTTGATTAAATGACATAGTACTAAAATTGATTTAAGGCAACAGAGGAACAAAGCCACACACACAAAAGCACTGGCAGAAAAAAACAAAACAAAACTAAAGAAGGATTTTTTTCTATTTATACAGGAGTTATCAATCAAAATGAATACTCCTTAGAGAAGTGAACACAAAATAGGAGGTCCTGTTGTTAAAGAAAAATGAGGGGATGGTTTCCAGCAAGGCAGCTATGTAATAGTCCTTTCCTCTAGCCTGAACAACCCACACAACTGTGCTTTCTTCCCACTGAATCTTTGAGGCATAGTGAACTATTCTGTAATTCACTTCAATTGTAACATCTTTGAAAGGTCACATAAACAGCAGGAAGTTGTATGAAATTGGCAGCCTCTGCTCAGGAATAGCAGGGGAATTTCAGCCTGAGATGGCGGGGCAGTGTAGAGCTCTGCAGAGAAGCTTGTGTAGAAGTTGCTTGTGTTGTTCCAGTGCTAGTGCTTTCTTGTGTTCTAGTGTTATAATTCAAAATTATGACATATGCAAACAATAAGCTATCAGGAGAGTACAAAACCTAAAATTAACTACTGCCCAGAGTGTCGCTAGTAGTTGTCATATAATATGATCTGTTGCAGCAAAGGCTTATAATCTGAAGCAATATCCACCATAAGGCTTCCCTAGTTACTCCGCAGCATAAGGAACGCGAGGTTCCCCTCTGTCAATTTTGTAGCTTTAATTTAAATCTGGTGTCCCTTATGAGCTTGTGCTATGCAGCACATCGTCTTAGACAAATTGAGATTACAGACACAGTGACTCATAAGTGGATTTAATTCTCTCAAGATCATTAGATTATCTTGTTTCCAGACAGAGATGGGTCCAAATCATAACTTGGGATTTGATTTCCCCCACATTTTGGAGAAATTTGATTTTTAGAACCAAGGTTTGTGGCTTGATCCCACTTCTAAATTCTAAGATTCTGCTTGAATAGTTGCCCTAGCATTGGGCAACTATTTTCTGTACAGCAACGCCTCACTTAGTCATCCCGGTTAACGTTGTTACGTTGCTGATCAATTAGGGAACATGCTCATTTAAAGTTGTGCAATGCTCCCTTCTAATGTCATTTGGCAGCCGCCTGCTTTGTCTACTGCTTGCAGGAAGAGCAGCCTGTTGCAGCTAGCTGGTGGGGGCTTGGAACCAGGGTGGACCGGCAGCCCCCCTATCAGCTCCCCTAAGTTCCCTGTGCAGCAACTGACCTCTGCACACTGCCCTCCCCACACTGCCATGTGCTGCTCCTGCCCTCTGCCTTGGAGCTGGTCCCCGAGACTCCTGCTTGCTGCGGGGGGGGGGGAAGAAAGAGGGGGACTAATGTCAGGTTGTCCCTGTCTCCCCTGCTCCTGCACCTCTCTTACCCCATCTTCCATAGAGCAGGGGGGACACACCAGGGCTCATGACCGAGGGAGCTTGCAGCAGCTGCAGTCTCAGCAAGCTGATCTAATTAACAAGGCACTGTACTTAAAGGGGAAATGTGCATCTCTCTGTCTCACACCCTCCATTCCTGCTGCCTTGTAGAGTGAGAGAGTTAACTCTTGAGGGCTCAGCTAATTGCTAGTTCATCATTTAGTGGTAAGGGAAATATCTCACCCTCTGACTCCTCCACCTCAACCAAGCTTCACAATCATCATCACTGTGTACCAGTATTAAATTGTTTGTTTAAAACTTATACTCTGTGTGTGTGTGTGTGTGTGTGTGTGTGTATATAATATAATATAATATAGTCTTTTGTCTGGTGAAAAAAATTTCCCTGGAACCTAACCCCCTCATTTACATTAATTCTTATGGGGAAATTGGATTCACTTAACATCGTTTCACTTAGTCACATTTTTCAGGAACATAAGTACAACGTTAAGTAAGGAGTTACTGTACTTGTGGAAACTCTGATTTTCTCTTTTTGTGCCTGGAACATAGGAACTGCCAAGATCAGACCAGTGATCTATTTAATTCAGTATCTTGTCTGAGATTCAGAAATTTTCCAGTTGGATTCTATGGCATCATTTAGGTATAGTGCTACTCCATTCTATTACCTAATCTGTCTGGAAGGCATGTATAACCTGCTCTAAGTATAAATTTGCTTCTGCAGCCTGTTGGTAGTCTTCTAGTGGCATAGCTAGCTTTGGAAATGGTATGGAAAATATGTATTTAAGAGAAAGGAAAATGAATCTCTGGCATCACTACTCTATAGCACTTCTTTGTATTGTCTGATTTTTAAAGCATGCTTATTGATTTATATGGAGTAAGTCTCTATGTACATAACCCCAGGACAACGATCAAAATCAGCGAACACGATATTTTTCCATAACAAGAAAACTAAAGAGATATGGGGTATCAGTTAGTTTTGTCATTATATTCCCCATTCATTCTGTTATAATGGTGGTAGGGAAATGTCCTGATTTTCTAAAAATTAAACAAAACAGTTTTAGAATACTTGTGATTGCAGCTAATACATATATTTCATTGCTATTGTTGCAAAAATATTGTGATTCAACAGAATAAAAAAAGAAATAGAACAAGAGCCTACTCTGCACAGGTAAGAAAACAGCTGAATTAACTCAGGAAAGATGCTGCAAGTGAGAGAAAGAGATTAAAAACAAATCACTGGTATAACTCTTAGAATAACCTATCTCAGGATCTCAATGGTCACATCTCTGCTATCTTCACTTATTTTATATAGCCAAGATCCTCTTTTAATGCTTAGTTTAGAAGATCTCTTTACAGCAATTCTGTTTACCTTTAACAAATAAATGGAAAGAAAAACAGGTTAAGCTAAATTTCCCAGGAAGTACTATTTAACTCCTCAAGTATCAGAGGGGTAGCCGAGTTAGTCTGGATCTGTAAAAAGCAACAAAGAATCCTGTGGCACCTTATAGACTAACAGATGTATTGGAGCATAAGCTTTTGTGGTGAATACCCACTTCGTCAGATGCATGTAGTGGGAATTTCCAGAGACAGGTATAAATATGCAGGCAAGAATCAGTCTAGAGATAACGAAGTTAGTTCAATCAGGGAGGATGAGGCCCTCTTCTAGCAGTTGAGGTGTGAACACCAAGGGAGGAGAAACTGCTTTTGTAGTTGGCTAGCCATTCACAGTCTTTGTTTAATCCTGAGCTGATGGTGTCAAATTTGCAAATGAACTGAAGCTCAGCAGTTTCTCTTTGAAGTCTGGTCCTGAAGTTTTTTTGCTGCAGGATGGCTACTTTACATCTGCTATTGTGTGTCCAGGGAGATTGAAGTGTTTTCCTACTGGTTTTTGTATATTGCCATTCCTAATATCTGACTTGTGTCCATTTATCTTTTTACGTAGGGACTGTCCACTTTGGCCGATGTACACAGCAGAGGGGCATTGCTGGCACATGATGGCGTATATTACATTGGTGGACGTGCAGGTGAATGAACCAGTGATGTTGTGGCTGATTTGGTTAGGTCCTGTGATGGTGTTGCTGGTGTAGATATGTGGGCAGAGTTGGCATCGAGGTTTGTTGCATAGATTGGTTCCTGAGTTAGAGTTACTATGGTGCGGTATATGGTTGCTGGTGAGAATATGCTTAAGGTTAGCGGGTTGTCTGTGGGCGAGGACTAGCCTGCCACCCAAGGTCTGTGAAAGTGAGGGATCGTTGTCCAGGATGGGTTGTAGATCACTGATGATGCGTTGGAGAGGTTTTAGCTGAGGACTGTCGGTGATGGTCAGTGTAGTTCTGTTGGTTTCTTTCTTGGGCTTGTCTTGCAGCAGGAGGCTTCTGGGTACACGTCTGGTTCTGTTGATTTGCTTCCTTATTTCCTTATGCCGGTATTGTAGTTTTGAGAATGCTTGGTGAAGATCTTGTAAATGTTGGTCTCTGTCTGAGGGGTTGGAGCAAATGTGGTTGTACCTCAGCACTTGGCTGAGATGATGGATCGTGTGGTGTATCCGGGTTGGAAGCTGGAAGCATGAAGGAAGGCATAGCAGTTGGTGGGTTTTTGGTATAGGGTGGTGTTAACGTGATTGTCACTTATTTGTACCGTGGAGTCTAGAAAGTGGACTTCCCGTGTAGATTAGTCCAGGCTGAGGTTGATGGTGGGGTGGAAGCTGTTGAAATTGTGGTGGAATTCTTCCAGAGTCTCCTTCCCATGGGTCCAGATGATGAAGATGTCATCAATGTAGCGTAGGTAGAGAAGGGGCATGAGTGGATGAGAGCTGAGGAAGCGTTGTTCCTGGACAGTCATAAGTGTTGGCATATTGTGGGGCCATGCGGGTGCCCATAGCCGTGCCACTGGTCTGGAGGTATATATTTAACTCCTCGTGTCTGTTCTGTAGGGAAAACCTCTGGGAAAACAAATAACCTTTTGGTTGGTTTTAAATTTGGTTTGGATGGAGGACACTTTCAGGGAGAGTAAAAAGCTTGGTTGAAAAGGGACCCTGACGGCTCCGGTCAGTGGTCCGGTCAGTGATGCAGCAGGGCTAAAGCCCCTAGGCGCAGGGGCTGCCAGGGAGGCTCCACTCGCTGTCCCCACCCTAAGCACTGGCTCCACAGCTCCCATTGGCTGGGAACTGCAGCCAGTGGGAGCTGCCGTGACGGAGCCTGTGCGCGCGGGCAGGGTTCAGCGTCCCCGGCCCCTGCACCTAGGAGTCGGACATGCTGGCTGTTTCTGGGAGCTGCGCGGAGCCAGGGCAGGCAGGGAGCCTACCTTAGCCCTGCTGTGCCACAGACTGAGAGTCACCTGAGGTAAGTGCCACCCAGCCAGAGCCCACATCCCGAACCCTCTCCCACACCTCACCCTTCTGCCCCAGGTTGGAATCCCCTCCCTCACCCAAACTCCCTCCCAGAGCCTGCACCCCACACCCTCTTCCGCACCCCAACTCCCTACCCCAGCCCTGAGCCCTCTCCTGCACCCACACTCCCTCCTGTAACCCAACCCACTGCCCCATCCTTGAGCCCCCTCCTGCACCCAAGCCCCTCATCTCTGCCCCCCCGAGCCCACACCCCCAGCCAGAGCCAACACCCCCTCCAGCACCTCAACCTCCTGCCCCAGCCCTGAGTCTCCTCCTGCACTTTGAACCCCTTGGCCCCAGCCCAGAGCCGCCTCCTGCACCCCAAAGCCCACACCCCCAACCAGAGCCCTCACCTCCTCCTGCACCCCAACCCTCTGCCCCATCCTGGAGCCCCATCCTGCACCCTGAACCCCTCATTTTTGGCCTCATCATGGAGCCCTCACCCCCCTTCTACTCTCCAACCCACTGCCCCAGCCTGGTGAAAGTGAGTGAGGGTAGGGGAGAGCGAGCAATGTGAGGGGAGAGTGAGCAGGGGGCAGGGCCTCAGAGAAGGGGCGAGGCAGAGCCTCAGGGAAGGGGCAGGCAGGGGGCAGGGCAAGGTTGTTCGGTTTTGTGTGATTAGAAAATTGGCAACCCTACTACCAGGGCCTTCTCTAGCTCCCATTTAAGTCAATTGTAAAACTTCCATTGATTTCAATGGTAACAGGATGAGACATCTTGTTGAAACTGGACACATACTTCTGGTCAGGGCCAGCTCCAGCTTTTTTGCCGCCCCAAGTGGCCAAAAAAAAAGGGAAAAGAAAAAAGAAAAACCCGATTGGGCTGCTGCTGAAGTGCTGCCGAAGAGGACAAGATGGCGTGAAGGACTCGCCACTGACGACCGAAGCGGAGTTGAGAGAGCCAAATTCCCACTGCAGACTGCACGTGTCACCCCTTTCTATTGGCCACCCCAGGCACCTGCTTCCTTCTTTGGTGCCCGGAGCCGGCCCTGCTTCTGGTCAATCAGATCACTACTTTAGGGGAATCTTGTGGTGGTTATGACAAGCATAACCATTATTCATCAGGGCTCATTTAGCAGACATCAAATGTTAAGTCTTCTCTCTGCCAGATAGTCACTTTCCCTCCCTTCTCAGCAGGGAAATACAATTCATCACATCTTAGCTGACTGTCCATTTTTGATTTTCCAGCCTAATACTATTACTAGGTTTGTTTTTTTAACATTAGCAAACTGTGAGCAATGATTTATAATAAAATTAAAATGCTACCACTGGCATGTCTCTACAGTTGATCTACCATTATATGTCCCTTGTCCAAACATTTTAATTATAATTAGATACTATCAAATTATTTTCTTCTTTCTTTCCCCTTAATAGCTAAGTTGTTTGTATTTCTGATTCCCTTCTACTTCTAACTTCTTGCCATCAGGTCCTTTGGTTCACCTCTTAGCAACCTCTACTGAGAGATGATTTTGCTTTCTGCAGTTCTCTCCCCTCAGCCTGCTGTAACTTTCTTGTAGGTCCTTAAACAACTCTCTGACCTTTAAAATATCTTCTGTGACACTTAGTCAAAATCTTAGACTATCCTTATTTTAACAGAATACTTCAGCTCAGGTCCCCTACTGCTCAGAACCAGAAATAGGAGTTGTTAGACAGGTGTAGATATTTGCTGGGATTAAATGATCCAATTTGCCAGACTGCCCGCTGATAGCCCATCACCCTGCTCTGTCAAATACACGTTTTACCCACATGTAGTCTGAACGCTGGAAGTACTTCTGACATGGTTCTTATAGTCATTCAGCATGGGTCAGCTTTGTGGTATCATTGCTGGAATCATAGAAATTAGAGCCGGATAAAGTCTATTAGGTAATATAGTCCATGTTCCACACACATTATCTAGTGCAGATTACTCACCACAGTGTGTTACCTAATGTTCTATCCAGTTTAAGTGTTCCTCAGCGTGAAGCCTTCCTTTCTGTGAGTTAAGTCATCTGGTGGTCATGTCGCCTGTTGGGTTTGCTGTAAATTTAAACAGTCAAAATATCCAAGGTAACAGCAGGCCTACACACCAAAGGTACCTGGACATTTCCAAAAAAACTTTGTCCTAGCTCTGAAAAACATCACAATACCTACTGTTCTTGCTTATGCCTATTTTAAATTGGCTTCTCAGTATTAAAGCACATCCAGAGTAATCTGTACTGATGTACAGAGGGGTCTCTACCCAATCAACATGCATGCTTGGTACATGCTGTATCTGTTGAAAGAGGATGACTGGATTTGTTTGGTGCTCATTTTGTTGTTGTTGATGTCTCCAAGATCTTTTTCTGCTTCTCTTCTGGTAGCTTGGTTGCTGCAGGCCCACTTCATATCTTCACTGCCCCAGTGATGGGATCCCAGAATGCTGGCTTTTTTCATTTGTCGGGGCTTCCCCAGCTGCCAGATTTCAGCATCTCATTGTCTGGAAGAAGGAGTTTTTGCCGGGCCTGATGGCAAAAGTCACGTAATTACATGACGTGTTTCCTTTTTGGTTTTCAGTGAATCAGCTTTCTTTGTTCTCCTCTTCCTCCCAGACACACATTCACAGTTGAAAAAATTTAAGCCACAAAGGCTGAAAAGAAAGAATATCTTTGGTAACTGGGTGGACTGATGTAACAAACTGCAGAGATGAATGGCAAAATTTTGATCACAGATAGAAGTAAGAAACCTAAAAAATCTGTGGGCACAGTTGAAACCCTATTTGCATGATGTGTGAAGAGCGAACTACACAATCTTGTAGTTAGAGTATTCTCTAATTCAGGGGTTCTCAAACATTTTCAGGGTGTAAACCACATTAATAGATTGTCTTGTGAAGAAAGCTATTTGTTTTTGCTCGATAATCTATTGTCTCAATCTCTCTCACATATCCCTGCAGCAGTCACAGCTACATGGGAAAATGTTAGGAAAGCATTTAATGAAATTTTAACTGTCTTTTCATGCAATTTAAGAGTGGCCAGCCAATTGCCTATAGACTACCAATAAGTGCTCCCTGGGTTACTATTTGGAAACCTCTGTTCTAATCAACCTAGCATTCATTTTAGTTTCCCCTAGTGCTATAAAAAAACTTGCCAGTGGTAAGGCCGCTGGTGTACTCAGACAACTGCCTATCATGCTGATCAATATTGTGTCATTGTTTCCTTTTATTTCCCTATCTGTCTGTATTAATTTTGATAGAATAAATGATCCAAAGTATCAAAGACATTAACACGACCCTGTTACTGTACAGTGTTAAACAGATTTAAACAACGTTTGGGCATGGGTGCCAGAGACAGAAGATGCTAAGGGTCATGCCCCCCCCCCTTTGAGATCCTGAACTCAGCAGGGGTGCAACGGGGAGGGGGGAGGGAGAGGTCCCCCTCTTAGCCCCTGACCAGAGCTGGGTGATGTAAGAGCAGAGTCAAGGCTTGGAGGAGTTAAGATGGCTAAGTGGAGAAGAAGACAGGGAGCAGGGATTTAATTAGAAGAGGCTCAGCTGCACAGTAACAGAGGGGGCCTGTATAAGCCAGGAAGCTGGCAACAGAGGTCTGGGCTGCAGGAAAGTAGGCTGCAGTTACCCCCTAGGAGGAGGAAGCTGTGTTCAGGACTAGAGGGTAGTCCACAGTTACTCCTGAGAGGAGGGAGTTGGGAGGCTGGCAAACCAGGGGGAGGTATGAAAAGGCTCAGGGGGAAAGCAGCAAAGTAGGACAGTGCAGGCTTTGGCTGCTGACCAGAGGTCCCCTGAGCTGGCACTCAGAGTAGAGGGTGGGCTTGGGACCCTCTAATAGCTACTGGATGAGTGGCAAGGCCAGAGCAGTAAAGGGAAGACTGCCATTGTATATGAAGGGCTTTTGATACATCTCCCCCCCCCCCCCCAGAAGACAAAACACATGTGGTGACTTGGCCAGAGGGCCAAGTCATGATGGGGGAGCCCTTTGAGTGGCAGATGGTGACAGGATGATGAGAGAGAGACTGCTGGAAGAGGGCACTCCGCCTAGCCAGAGCTAATCCCCAGGAGGAAGTGCTACTAGTGGTGAGTGCACCCTTGTGACATATGGTGTTAGTCCAGCCTGGTATATATAACTCATCCAAAGCCTCTTATTGTATCAAACTTTGGCATGTGTCATAGTGAGAAATAACAGAAAGAAAGAATGTTCTAGGCCTTGCTGGAGAAATCCTGGCCTTGCTGAAGTCAATGGGAGTTTCCCTACTGACTTCAATGGGGTCAGGATTTCACCCCAGATATTTATCTAAGTCCATATGCTTTGCCCTTTTTAAATGGCCAGATGAGGATTTCCTTTGCCTAGTGCAATCCTCTTTCAGGTCCTACACTGAGCAGAATTCAGGTGGATCTGATAACCTGTTACTGTCAGGCTAGCTAGTGCAAGGTTTTTAGAAATATAATTTCTAAGGTACATTAGAATGGTGCTCAAAAGCTCCAGTGAAGATTGGGGGGCCGGCCCTCACTGTGTTAAGTGCTGGATAAACCCAGAGGAGAACACATACCTGCTCCAAAAAGCTGAGAATCTGAGAAAATTGCCCAATGATAAAGGATCTTTTCCTAAGGCACATTCAGTCTAGCCCCTGGGCATCAGAAACACCCCCCCACACACTTTTTTTAGAAGCTTTAAACAACCTCATTTTCCCAATTCAAAAGCTTAATATTCCCTCTCTGGGCTCCCTCTGCCAGCATTTTCAGTAAAAAGCTCCATGAAGAGCCTCTGGGGAGAAACCTCTCAGGGAGGCATTAGAATGAGGCTTTGATAATTAGAGGCATATCTCAGCCAGCCCACATGTGGGCCAAGCTTTCTTATTGTGCTACTCTAATTCGGCTTAACAAAATACCAAATTTTAATGTCTGTCCTTGATTATACACAGTGTACCAACATCTCTCTCTGTTTTATATAGTACACCTCACTGTAGTCTAGGTGCTTGTTACTTAAGGTGACTAGTTCCCCAAAATAAAAACCATGGGACACACATTACTCCCTGTAGAGTGAGAAGTCTATTTCCTACATTCACCTCTTTCCTCCTGATACCATTGCCAGCTTCTGCCAATAAGTGCTAAGGCTGAGAATACTAGAGCTGGGCAAACTTTCTTCTGCCAAATGCAGATTTGGATCAGCTGAAATGTTTCACGCATTCATGTTGTATTTGCTGAAGTGATTTGGCTGAAAAACTGAACCCCTCCCTCAACATATGTTTTTGAAATAAAAGGTTTTGATTAGAAATGCTTTTTATTTCAAAATTGTATTTCAATATACTTTAACAACTTTTAAAGCTCAAATGAAATTTTCATTTCTACTCAAACAAGTGTTCTTTAGCCAAAATAAAAAACACATTTTAATTTGGGTTGAATGAAACATTTAGATTGATCCAAAATTATTTTTATTAGCTAAAAATGTCAAATTATTTAATTTCAGATCAACCCTTAATAATTTTTTCTATTTTTTAGAACTGCCTGTGACCCCGCCTCCCTCAAATCAGTTATTCACACGGCTCTAGAGAATAGCTTTTCAGAGTCCACAGCAGCACTCTGCTGAAGACTAGGAGTGAAGGATGTTGAGTATTAAAAGAAGATACATGTCCTGTTTTAAAGTTCCAAATTAGACTGCTGAAAAACAGAACTGCCCTGGGGGAAAAAAGGGACAGCTAATTATCACTATCTCTTAAAACTACAGCATTAGTTTTATTGTTTATTGCCAATTCATTTATATAAAATGATCTAAAGACTCTGACTCAACTCTAGCAAGGTGCAATTTTAGGAAACTCAGATCTTTTCTGGGTTAGCTTCACCAACTACATTTCTCCGATGTCCCACTTAAGATACTACTCTCACAGCAAACACTAGATGGTGCTAGGTTATCAAGGATTATCCCAGAAAACACAACAACCTATCTTAACATCTTTTTCTTTTCTTGAAAGCATTGAAAAGAACAGGATTTTTTATAATGCACAGTGGTATCACCTTTTGTTTAGCTACATTTTCAAAATATATTGTGTTTAAAGAGGGCTGAACTGTAGCACTAATTCCAAGCTTTTATCAGAATAGGTCCAATTTCAAATCTGACCTTTGATTTGGGCCCACTTCTAATTGTGTCCTTTTTCTCTAAAAACTGTACTACCCTGGGTTCTTTTATTGTGTATTATCCTAGTTCTGTGGATAATTTGGAATGCTCACAGAAAAGGATACTTAATCAGTATTCTATCTGTTTCTCTTATTTCCCTACCATTCAAAAAACACCCTCTTGCTGTATTTTGCTAGATCTAGTCATAACATTTTGTTTTATTGTAAAGTAATACAAATAATTTAAATAAATGGTGTGAATTTGGTGCTAATGGAAAGGATCAACTTCCATGGTCTTTAGCTAAGGCGGAGGCAAGTAGGAGTCGTGCAAGCTTCTCCTACTTCTCGGCCTATGTACTTAAGTCCTTGACTTGAAACACCCGTGAACCAATGCTGCCAATCATATCACGGACTGAACAGGCTCTAAATGAGCCAGTATAGCCACTGTGCCGTTTGTGTATTTTTGCTAGCCGGACATATGAGCTTTGCTGCCTTTAGTGGCCTTTCTGCACCCTATAGATGGCGGCCTTGTATTTTCACTAGGTTTCAACCACCATGAGAGCAGAGGCACTCCTCAGATGACAGGAATGACCCTGTTCCTGTTAATGAGGAAAGAGGAGACGTGAAGAGCAGGCCTGGTGGCCTCATGAGCCTTTGGCTAGGAGTCTATCTATGAGGCTAGATAGCATGCTCAGAGCCCCAAATACCCTTCATTTACTCACAGTAGACTCTAGTCCATAAATGTTGGTAGCAGGGAGCTGGGCCTTGAAGAGTCTCAATGTGGGAATCCTCAATGTGGAAACCCCAGCAGAGCAACGCTAGAGATGGCAAGAGGGATGCCTTAAATACCCTGTGACTGGAAGCCTGGGTAGGGGATGCTAATGTAAAACTTATTGGAGGATGGAAAGAAAGCTAACTAGGGCCTATTGGAGAGTCTTGTGGTGGGACCCAAGGCAGCATTCAGAGGGTTTCAGGGAGGGAATAAGGAGAAGGCTGTTTAAAAATCAGGGAGATGAGAGGAAACAAATCTGATCCTATTCAAGCTAAAAATGGGGCTAAGCTTCAAGCTAGGGTTTTTCCACAGAAAGTAGGTGATACATAGATCCAAAACAGATACATATAGGGGCCAAACTTTCAGACATGGCTCTTAAGTTTTTTGTTTTGTGTACACAGCTCAAATTTGGATATGCCCTTAGCAAATGAGTCTATTAAATGAGGAGATGACAGAAATGAGTATTTTAGTTACTGCAGGCTAGGGATATGTAATTGTTTATTAATGTGGACCGAAAGCAGCCATTGAAATTGTCTCAACACAGAGCCTTGGTAAAATATATTTCATTGACTATTATATTGAGGAGGAAAGAGAAGAAAGATTTGCAGTGACAGGGAATGTGTGAGAGTTCATGGTGTTCTCAGAATTACCCACACAAAATCTGACAACTGTATATTTCAAACCATGAAGGAGTGGGGGGAGCTCATATTAGTCTCATCTGCAGGAAAATAGTTTAAAATGATGACTAAGACCTATATTTCAATTTCAATACATCCATTTGAATTATGGCTATTTGGTACTTTTGAGAACAAATTGCATTTGAAATGGAATCTTTCTAATGACATCTTTCAGGCAGGTATTGTGCACACCTTTTTAATACATTTTATATGTTTGGAGGGGGGAAAAAAAGAGATGAATTATGAAGAAGTTAAGAGGAAAATAATTTCAGGAGGTAATGGATGAGTTCTGTCCAAAAGATTAATCAAGGCAGTTGCAAGAGAGTGCCAAAAGCATAACTGAAGTAGAACTAAATATCTGATTGTAATTAAAACTTTAGCCTTCTAATGGCTCCGTGAAAGATATTTTAATAAACGTGAAATGCACTTTCTAAATGGCACGCTAACTTTTAATGACTTGGGTGTTTTGTTTGATTAGTAACCTGGACTGTTAAATTGAAGCCAACTGCAAGTGCATGATAAAATATTGATGGTTTCAGGCAAATGAATTGGGCGAGTTATGCTTGACAGATTTTTGGTATCATTAAGGATTTTAACTGGTAGAAAATACATATTGCTGGTGCTTAAAGATATTTAAAGAGGATCTCACCATTTATATGCCGTAGTTTTAATTTTACAGTAATAATGGGGGAAAAAAATCTAAATTATACACAGATGGCTGGCCAACAGAGGTCACTTAATTTAAAAAAAGTGTTATTTTAATTACACCTGTTTCTCATTTCCAGGATGGAAAATTAAATATTCTGAGTTATTTGGTTATTTCTTTTTCTCAGAATGCCCAGAGCTTTCTTGAGGTTTGTGTTTATTAAAGGAGGAAGAGTGACATGGTAGAAGGAGTTTTATTGTTTGTAGTTAAAGCAGCTTTATTGGAAATTAATTAAATAAAAAAATGGTTTCTCATTTCAGAAATGCCACATGGGCTCTTCAAGGGAAATGTAGACGGTCCCAAAGCTCAAGCCTTTTTTTTTTTTTTATAAGTTTCTTGTTTATCAGAATGCAGCGAGAGACTGATATTATCAGACTTCAAAAGAGTGAAAGGCCAAATCCTTAGCTGGTGTAAACGTGGTGTAGCGCCTACCAATTTATACTAGATGAGGTTTGGGCCCAAGAGCTAAGGTATTTAAATGTACATAATGGTCACATATACATATTTGTTATATCTCATAGATTTATGTTTTCCAGTTACACAGCTACCTCGATATAACGTGACCCGATATTACACGAATTTGGATATAACGCGGTAAAGCAGTGCTCCGGGGGGGGCGGGGCTGCGCACTCCGGTGGATCAAAGCAAATTCAATATAACGCGGTTTCACCTATAACATGGTAAGATTTTTTGGCTCCCGAGGACAGTGTTATATCGAGGTAGAGGTGTATTTTGTTTAAAAAATGACTTAGAAGGAACAAAGATCAGAGTAAGGGCAGGTCTTCACTACGGGGGGGGGGGGAGAGTCGATAGGTTGAATTCAGCTACGCTATTCGCGTAGCTGAATTTGCGTATCGGAGCCGACTTACCCCACTGTGAGTACGGTGGCAAAATCGACCTCCGCGGCTCCCCGTCGATGGTGCTTACTCCCTCTTACTCGCTGGTGGAGTAAGAGCGTTGATTCAGGGATCGATTGTCGTGTCCCGACGAGACGTGATAATTTGATCCCAGAGAGATCGATTTCTACCCGCCGATTCAGGCGGGTAGTGTAGACCTAGCCTAAGATACAATCCCCAGGCCAGGTGTAATAACCTCAGAAGACGTCGACAAGTTGTAACAAAAGAGAACACAGAGAGGAGGAGGAAGAAGCCTTTTGGACACGTTAAAGATAAGGCCTGGTTCCAATGAAGTCAGTGGAAGATTTGTCAGTTACTTCAACGGGACCAGGATTTCACCCAAATATCTATCATAAGCCTCAATGTCCTATTTGATTCCTTTTCTGACACCTGTCTCTGTGCCTGTTCCCACACTGCCCCTCCACACAGAATAACCCCCCTACCCAGATTCTTTAAACTGGATCCCTCTCTGCATTCAGGCATCTCTCTAAGAATTACTACTTTCACAATGCCCCAAAACGAACAAGCCACCCAGTCACAAGGGGAGCTTCAGAAACTCAGCCCCAGTTTCTACCTCTCCCTAGTTTTCCTCCCAGATCAGGTGACTTTGGGTTACAGCAAGGCCTATTGGGAAGGGGGAAGCAGGAAATAAAAGGCAAGTTCTACTTGCTTGCATGGAAGAGTGAGACCTAGGGGAATCTTACGTGGTTATGTAAGCTGGCCAGGGCTAAGAGACAGCTATGGAAGGAGCCTGGAAGGGGGTTGGCTGAAGCTATGTGAGAGAGTTTAGGAGCAGATCTGGGGAAGAGCAGCACCATGTTGGCAGGGTTTTCATAGGACCAGGGATCTAGATTGAGACCAGCATCAGTTCCCTGTAGAGAGGACCAGGAATGGAGCCTGTGAGGAGCCTCTCGAGAGAGCTTGAGGAGAAACTAGGAGGAGATGGACACCTTCTACTTCTGTCTTTGAGAATTGTGAAGCAGTATAGGTGGGAGTTAGGGCAGATAGCTGCTCCATAGTAAAGGGTCCCAGGAGCAGCATTTGGAGTAGAGGGAAGGCCTGGGCTCCCTTATGATGCTACCTAGAGGCAGTCAAAAAACCCTACAACTGAGGGTGGCAGGAGACTAGGTCATAGGCAGTCAGGCCTACTCGTCAGAGCAGGAGTCAGGTCTACTGGTCACAGTCCAAATGTCAGAGCCCAAGATCAAGGCAGAGTCAGAACTGGAATCAGGGAAAGTAGAAGCAAGGCTTGGAGTAAGGGAGGCAGAGAATTCTAAGGTGTGCATTGAGTAGCCACTGATCCTTTGCAGCTGCTGGGCTTAACAGCAAGCCACCTGGCTGCCTTGGCCAATCAGGTGGCTCTGCTGGGGCCCAGCTGCACTCATTGGCTGCCTGACGACTGAGCAGGTGCAGCTGCAGGCTCTCACCCCTGACAGAGAAATAATTTGGAGAAGGTTGTGGATCAAGGATGCCTTGACCCCAGTGAAAGCGACCAACAGGGAAGGATTTAATGGTTGCACAGATCCTAGGGCAGACAGGTGTGGCCCAAAAAGGCTGGTTGTGTCTTTTGGCTGGGCTTATTTACCCTGGAAAGGAAGGATGTTTGATTTGGCTGGTGAGCACACTCACCCTACCAGTCCTGGCAAGACCCCCTTCAGTAGGTAAACTGAGGCAGAGCCACACACTTGATGTCAGTGAAGTAAATTGTGCCCTTATCCCCTGCCCCTAATTACACACCACAAAGTTTAAACTCCATCAATCCTTCCTCTGGATTTCACGTTATGTCCCATTCTCTCTGTTTCATGTCTTACATCCCAATCCTACAAACACTTGAGCTTAATTTTGTTCACTTGAGTATTCTACCGGAGCATTTGCAAGATCGGGGAATATAAATATAAACTCTTCAGGGCTGTCTTTCTTCTGAGTCATGTACAGTGCTGAGCACATTGTTGGTGCATAACAAAGAAATAATTCTTGAAGGCTCCCATATGTCAGAAAAATGCTTCTATTTCAATCTATTCCTGACTGGAGCTGTTTCAGATTTATATATTCAACTGGCTATGAGCCATTCAGTGAGATGGGCGCAATGTGTCTTTCCAATTGGCCACAATGGCCACAACTATTATTAAAAATCCACCAGTCTGTTGATAAAGACAAAATCTATTCCCACACAATCTAAGTAGCCCCAGCATAGGAGATAATGCAATATTCATTTATGTACAGGAGGTTACAGATAAATTTCCCATATTGTGAGCTTTGTGGACTGCTGCATACTCATGAATGATGTACCAACGTCATCCTGGCTGGACTGGCATATAGAAACTGATGATACGCCTGGCTGGCTCAGTTTTATTGTTATCCAAATGGCCTAGTTTATAGTGTAAAAGCACATCCGAGTCAGTGAATGCCCAATCTTGAGTGTAGCCAGATGGATTTCCACTGTGTGGGCCCCTGTTTGATGTCTAAATTTGCCTTCCACGCACTTTCAGCATGCTTGGAAGAAAACTTTAATTTAAGCTCTTTATGGAAGCTCCATGCTCACTTTAACAAATTTTCTGACATTCAGTCAAAGTACTGGCTGTCTCTCTTACCAAGCTGAGTGGGAAATTTTAATAAGGAAATACAGCTAAAAACGGAGTGGAAGTTGAGGTTTCTGTGATAGTTAACTTCAGCTGCTGAAATGCAATCAATATGGTCCTCTATCCTCACTAAGCTTTCATCTCTATTATTTGGCCAAGGGAAGAGTTTACTAAAGGAGGCAGATTTGGTTTGAATAATTATGATGAGGAATTGGTCCAGGATTAACAAAACTATGTAGCTTTTTGTAACTGGATGCCAGTGCTTAATTTATAATGAAAGGGGTGCCAGGGCTTAAGCAGTTAGGTGCTGGGGCTCAAGCAATTTTTTTACTTTCATAACTGAGGCGGAAAGCCCAGAGGTGCCAGGGCAAGGAACTGCCAAGCCTAGAGTTGCTGGAGCTCAGCCCTGGCACAAATTAAGCACTGTGGATGCCCACTAATGGCATTGGTGAGAACTGAGAATGCTAATAATATTGGTTTGAAAAGAGATTCCCAAGTCTCTGAATCCAGCCGTTGACAGGTCTAGCCAAGGATACAGTTAAGGCTGGCCTTAACTAAAGAATTTTTGGTGGCTCCAAAACTGAGCAGAATTAAATTTGTAGATACTATCTGCTGAACTAAGCATTCTCCAAGAGCTACCTCTGAAAACTGGCTGGTAGGTTCCAAAATAAACAAAATAAAAATGAAGTTTAATATCTCCAATGTTGTGTGTGCTGTTCTTGCTGCTTCCCCCTATTTTCAATTTCTTTATTCCTGTCTATTTCTCCCTACCCCGTTTCTCTTTTTTTCATCCCCATTCCATTTTTTTCTTACTTCATCTATTGTTGTCTCTGTCCCATTTATTACATCTGTTGCCTGCATGGCCCAGCCTGTTCTCTTCCTTTCACCATGGTTGCATCTAACATGCTTTTATGGCCCCCATTACTGTGGTATTTGAGCACCTCTTAATCTTTTTAATGTATTTCTCCTCACAACCCTGTGAAGTAGGGGAGTGCTATTATTCCCATATACAGAAGAATATGGGTACACTGGGGATATGAGTGGGGAATATATTGTCTAATGCAGTGATGCTCAGATAGCAGTAGTTCAGGAGCCAAATTAGTGATCAAAAGAGCCACAGTAGTGTGAATTTGTTTCATTTACTATTTTTTCTCTCTCTTATTCTTACAGCAAAATGACTGATCAAGTATGCTACAATTTGTTAATAACATAGTAAAAGCATCCTGATTGGTTAATAACTTAGATTGGTTTATAATTAAGCCACACAATGTTTTAACATTATGTGCTGCAAAGGGCTGCAGGAGACACATTAAAGAGCTACTTGCGACTCCTGAGCCTCAGTCTGAGTATCACTGGTCTAATGTGTAGATAGTTTCTAATTGCTATTTATATTCCTTCCTCCTATGCCTTTCTTTTGCTGGCTCCCCTACCTATTTCTACCTTATTTACATTTTTTTGCTAGATCCCTCATCTATTTCCCATCTGCTGAATATTCTTCCCTTTAGCATTCATGCTCTTTCTCCTCTCTTTCCCGTCCTTTCTTTTTCTCTCATGTTTCTTGCTCTCCCGCATCTGTTTCCTCTACCCTGACCATTCTTCTCTCTCATTTTCCTGCAGCTGGGCCTCACCTCTATTAGGCAGGATCTCTCAACTTATTCCTTCTGGTGCCAAAAACTTTTCTGTATGTTCCTACCTGGCTCACTGCCACACACTGTATTTTCCACCCCTCTGCATCATTACCCCTGTGCACATAGGAGGATTTGCTCAGGTCCTGCAGCGCTTGAAGATAGGCTCATGGAAACTAAACAAGTCTCTTTAGTAGGAACTTCTGGTCTAATTTCTCTGCCCCTGGCTCCTGGATATAGGGGCCCATTGGATACCTCCTGCTGCTCTGAACTCTGAGAGCATAGGGTATTTTTTATGAATATTCACCATGCCTACTTCTGCAACCAAGCAGCTCCATTTTAAATGTTCATAGTATATAGCATGGAATAATCCCGGGGGTGCAACAAGCCCTGAGTTGTGTCTGGAATGTGTGAGACTTCAAAAGAGAGGTTACCAGAGCATGTGGGGAGAAACCCGAAACCTCTGTAAGTGTCTGCTACACACTGGCACAATGTTATAGCACTGCAGGAGAACTTCAAAGGACACATTGAGTAGTTGTCTATGTCTTAAAAAAACATTCTGTGGTATGTTATGGAAGCAGTTGTGGGGGAGTGGGGGTGGAAGGGGAGGGAAATGGGATGTAGGGAGAGGTTAGATCTGTCTATAAAGCATTTTGCCCTTGAAGAAAAGCCCAGATCTACTGCTGTGTAGCTAGCAAGTTTATGCTTTCAGGCTTTTGGAGCACTTTACCCAGACTCTGGGCATTTCTTTACAAGAATTTGCTGCGCAATTAGGCATCAGAGAAATATGCAGAACTCACTTGAAAACTGTGGGGTCTAGATGTGGAGCAGACGCAGAGGTTTGAATTGTTTTGGGCTTGGCAATGATGTGAGTTCCAAGCTGCTGCCTGTTTTTATTTCAATCCACTGCTTGCCTACAAGCAGGGTAAGAATTATTTCCATACGAGCATTTTTGTTGTGTGCACAGAACTGGCTTCTGTTCAGTTCGATCTGATTTTTTTTTAAATGAAATTGCCCTTGAAAAAGAAATGCTCTCTATGAAAGGGAGATACGTTTTGTGAGTCTCAAAGTTTCATGAAACCCCACATGTCAAAGTTTTAGAGTTTTTGTGAAACCTCATAAACAGCCCCATGTTCTCTGATTCTGTTAGCAAAGAATTCATTGCATTCAAGAGGCTGCTTAGACAATAGCAAGGACTACAAGCTAGGCCCAAATCCTGGAGCTGGCTGTGCAGTCTGAATGGTTGTGCTGTGCACTGGGGTTCTCTGTTCCGACTAAGGTTTTCTGCCCACCTCCACTTCCCAGAGAGGTGCCATTGCACCCTCAAGGCTCCAGTAGCTTATCACATTTGCTCTATGGTGAGGATGATGGTCATTGGGCTACTGACCCTTCCTTTGTCACTATTCTGCCCTGGTCACAACTCCTGCCTGTGTGAGGGAGCCATTGTAGAGCTGGGTTTCAAAAATCTGGTTTCCCAAATAGAAGAGGGGACAGGATTTCCCCTTAGAAGCCTAATTGATTTGGGGAGCAAAAATCATTGATATAGATCCTACCTCTGTTTCAATGGCCCTACCTTCTCCTCACCATCTTATTAGGTGCCTAAATATGGATTTAGGTGTTTAATGTTAGGTACACAACTTTGCTCATTTTTAGAACAGGAACCAAACAATTTTACAGGTAGGAAAATGTTCAGTTATGATTTCTATTTTATTCTTTATTACATACCTCTGCATTTTCAGTCTTGCATAGCCAGCACTAGAACCAGAGATAATGAAATAACATGCAAGAGGTATTCACTGTGTTTCCACCACAAACAGAAGCAGGAAGCATTGTACCAGAAATCTTGCAAGGAAGCCTGTTCTCATAAGATTTTTTAGACCAATTTTGCAGATGCAAAAGCCTCAGTCTGCAGTTTGAAAAACTCGGCTAAGCAGCCAATCCCTTTAGAAGGTTATCCAAATCTAACCCAAATGCCGAACCTTTGGAGGTTTGTCCACTATTTCTGAGGAAGGGGGAGGTGGTGGGACAAAGAATTCTATGGAGAGAGTTGCTATGTTAATCATCTTTCCTTTGCTACAATCATTTACCTTTGTCATGTTTTCAATGTAGCTGAAACTACTAGTGAATGGAAGGAAATAACTTCAAATTCCAGAAGTATACAATGTTGATTGCATGCTAGCCAGCAAGGTCTTTAGGGACTGGCAGTAATACATGGTTTGCATCAGGATCTTGGCTGCTGAAGTTTCTTCATGTGAGGGTGTGTCTACCTGGCAGAGGTGGGGGGGAATCCAAAGCTTTTTGGTGCGTGTCAGGTAACGCGCTCGCACCACTAGCGTGCACATAGAATTGTGTTCTGTTTTCAATTCGCATTGTGTGGACACATGCTGGTAGTTTGCTCTAAACTGAGGATGTAGCATTCTCTGGAGGTTTCCCATGGTCCTTTGCTTTGCTGCTGAGCAGCATGCATCCTGGGATTGTTTTCTCTGTAAGTTGTGAAAAGCCAGGTGGCTTCAATTTTTTTTTTAAATCTTTTGTTTCCATTGTCTTTTCCCTATAATTCTTTCTGGGCTGGCGTGCACAATTTTCGAAATGCTGTCAGCCTGCATGGACCCAACAATACTCTGTGGTAAGTGTGGATATGCACAGGTTGCTTGGGCTGTATTATTTCAGTTGGAGCTCAATTAATTCTGCATTGGACTTCACCCATCACAGCACTGAGCAGATGATGCAGGAACAGGAGAATATTTTATGGCAGCAGCAATGACTCCTATGGCAGTGGCAGGTTACCTGCAGCAGGGGCAGCAGGACAAGGTGGAAGAACAGGAGGATGCCGAGCCTAGTGGGAGAGGACAGTTCTGCAGAGCTGGGATGAGTAGCAGTGGCAAGAGAACATCAAGATGGGGAGGGCTACCAATTTTGAGAATTGTAGACCTGATCCTGGAGCCTCAGCCACAGTGTACCAACACACCCATAAAGAAACAGGTTGTCATTACCATCTGGAACCGGACACCCCAGAACGTTACTGGTCTGTAGCCAGCCAATTCAGCATAAGAATGGCCTCACTGGGTCAGACAAATGGTCTGTGTAGCCCAGTATCCTGTCTTCTGACAGTGGCCAGTACCAGATGCTTCAGAAAGAATGAAAAGAACGGGCCAATTATTGAGTGATCCAGCCCTGGTTTCTGGCAGTTGGAGGTTTAGGGACACCCAGAACATGGGGTTGCATCCTTGACCATCTTGGCTAATAGCCATCGATGGACTTTTCCTCCATAAACTTATCTAATTTGATTTTAAACCCAATTATATTTTTGGCCTTTCCAACATCCCCTGGCAATGAGTTCCACAGATTGCATTGTGTGGGAAAAGTACTTCCTTTTGTTTGATTTAAACCTGATGCCTATTAATTTCATTGGGTGACTCCTAGTTTTTGTATTGTGGGAAAGGGTAAATAACACTTCTTCTCTTTTTTGCTTTCACAAATATTGTGCAAAACTCAACAAATGCAGTTGTAATGGCTGGAACATTTTTTTTCCTTCTGCTTCCAACCTATTCCATAATCAGCACCATCAGCCTTTCAAATGGCCAAATGCATACTCTGCTACCATTCTGCAGCTACTCAGGTGATAGTTAAAATGTTTCTTGCTTCTGTCCAAGCAGCCTGAATGTGAATTCATTAGCCAGGGCATCAGAGGATAATCCAGGTCTCCCAGAATAACCGGACTAACCTCCACACCTTCAGTGTCCACAGAGCGCCTGGGGACAAAAACTTCTTTCCCCTTAATTTAAATAGTACTGAGTTCTGAAAGATCCTAGCATTATGGACCCTTCCAGACCACCCTGCATTTATGTCTGGAAATCCGCCACAGTGGTCCACCAGTCCTAGGAATTGAATCTGTTTATAAATTCTGCACCCTGGTTGGGAGGGAAGAGAGTGGGGAAATGATAGGCACATGGGTTCCATCAATTGCCCCAATTCAATTTGGGGACCTCATCAGTGAAAAGCTATCAATAATCTCCTGAGCATTACACAGTGTCATGACCCAGTTAGACAGCACCTTAACATGTATAGCAGACCTGCATGAAAAAGGCCTGAACAATCAGTCAAGGTGCTAAAGGAGCACTCAAGGAAAACAAGGTCATTGCAAAGATGCTAAAGAATTCTTTGCATCAGTCTTCACTGCAGAGGAAGTGAAGGAGTGTGAGCCCCACACGGGTCTGTCAGTCAACAAGTGATGTAAGTAAAGCAGTGTCTATACGGACACTGCATCACCCTAACTACATCAACCTAAGCGCTGCACCTCTCATGGAGGTGGAGTTATTAGGTCGGTGTAGTGGGCGACTTACCTCGATGGAAGCAGCGTTGTGGTCTAGACCTTTGCAGAGGTAGGTTGATGTAAGCTGTCTTACATCGACCTAACTCTGTAGTGTAGACCAGGCCAAAGTATTTGGACAGATTGGGAACCTCAGCTGCAACACATCCAGGTTGGAATGGTTGAACGGATTGATGAGGTGACTAGCAATTTAACTGCCATAGATCAGAGACTCTTCCATGAAATAGCAGAGACCAGCCAATCTGGAACTTGTCATCTCAGACAAGTTGCAGCAAGAATTTAGGGAGTGAAAAACTTGGCTACAGAAGAAAATCACAGTGGAAGGCAGCCATCTGAATGAGGAATTGAGCCAGTGAGAGGACTTGGGTAAGACCAGACATTTACAACAATTTTCTACCGTTTGGAACACACAGAGGCCTAGATCAGGCTGTCCCAGCTCTAGTGCTGCAAAAGCCCTACTATCTTTGAGGGGAAAATGTCCTGGGGGGCTTATTTGTCTCAATTCAATGTTATACCTCAAATGAATGGCTGGGAAGAGGGACAGAAAGGGGGTTACTAGCAGTTCCGGGTGGCTGAGCTTTGATGGTGCTGCAGAACTTATCCCCAGAAAAGAGATGGAGTTGTCCAGACCTTGTACAAGCACTTGACGTGAGGTTTGGAGCTAGCCATCAATACAAGCTGGCTAAGGCACAGCTAAGAGCTAGAAGGAGAAGGAAAGAAGAAATCCTACCTGAGCCAGCAGAGGACCTGTGGAGACTTGTGTTTCTGGCATACCCAGATACCACTGAGGCCTTCCAGAATAAACAGGTGATGGACCAATTTATAGCTACTCATCTGGACCTGGACTTGCAGCTCAAGATCAGGAAAAGGATACCAAAGACCCTCCAAGAGGCAGTTGAAATTGCCACAGAATGTGGATTTTTTTCTTGCAGCAGTGTACCAGAAGAGGTAGCAGCAGGTACTGTGGAAGATGGAAGCTGATCGGCATGAGTCCTGTAAATACAGCTCTGTGTCTAATATGTAGGATGAAGGAGGGGATTCTAATCTGGTTCATGACCGTATTGAATGATTGGAACAAATGATACATTTCATTTGTACAACTAGGGAAATTGGCAACAATGCAAAAATTAATGAAAACAGTTCAGTTAAATGGTGGTACTGAGACAAAATTGGCCACATAAAGAAGGATTGTTATAAATTTTGATGCAGGCCAAGACCGACTGTTGTAGGTGTCTAGTGAAAGCCTCTCTCCCAATTTGGGAAAGGGGTGTGTGTGGTATGGCACCAAGCTGGGGGGGGGGGGGGGAGAAAGGGGGCAAAGCTTGGAAGTACAAGGATCAGCCCCACAGTTTTTGTTTAGATCTGAGCAGATAAACAACAATAATGAGAATTTGGCTAGTGAATGTGTAATAGGTTCTGTGAATTGTATAGGGATAATTGATACAGGCTCAAGCATAAGTTGTTAGATCAGACATTCTAAAAAGGCTAGGGAATAGTGGAGCCAAACCTGAGCTCCCTAACTGGTCTCAAATGGAGACAGTTACTGGGGCAAAGACACGCCCCCAAAGACTGGGAAAATTGGGTTTGAAGATTGGACCTCTGAAATTTGAGCAAGAGATCAGGGTGGCTGAAATAGTGGCTGAGCTGCTAATCGTATTTGAAGAGAACTGTTACATGTATCCAAATCGCCAATCCCAATAATAAGTCGGTTTCCATTATTCCTGTTGAGCGGAAATTCTTGAAACATTGGAAGTTTAATAACCGCTATTCAGGGGTACTACTTGTGGTGAATTTCAGTAGAAACTTCAAATAAGTCACGTTTAAGGTAAAATTTTCCAAAATGACCACTAAATTTCTGCACACTTTTATATGCACGAAGCTTGAATTAGAGCATGTTACTTCAGTAGACTTCTAGCTACATTGATTTGCATAGCAAACAGATTGCACATGCAAATCTAAATTAATTTTTGTTAATGACAATTTCCACATATAAAATTATGGGTGCAAGCTTGGAGGTCAGTTTGAAGCCCATAATAATGCCATTGACGTAGGATACTGAGCTCTGCCGTGTCTGGGGGCTATGCCACCTGTAATCTGTTCCATATCATATGACTAGAGCCAGGAAATAAAGCTCAATATCTTGCCAGAATTCCTGTGTTGCACCCTATTACAGCCCATTTTGAAAGTGTTGTCCTTAGAATGTCTTTGTAGAATGAAAAATGTTCTGTCACGTTCCAGGTTACACACTGTAGCTGGAGCAATAAAAACATTTTGCCATTCAGCAGCCATTTCCTATTCCTTTGAAGTTCAACATTTACTAGTTGGTAAACCAGGATACTTGATACTTGAAAAGTACAGCAAAGTAGCAGGCAGAGATGTGAGTATATGAATACAATAACTGATTATATGGCACTGTCTTGGCTACTAAACAGAATGGGACCAACACATGGTTTCGTGTGTGTGTGTGTGTGCGTGTGTGCGCTGTGCAGTCTCCATAATCCTCTGTGCCTGGCCTTCTGTGCCATCTTTTATATTATGGTACATCAGCACCTTTTGAAGTATGGGGGAAAAAACCCTTTTTTGACACCCCCTTTGGAATGCTGCTTTTCTTTGCTTGGTAGGAATTAATCAATATTTCATCAGCTATTCCTGCCCTCCCCACCCCACCCTGAACCCAGGTTGTCATATCATGAAAAGAGAGGAAGTCTCTTGAGAGAGATGTTTGCCACCCACAAACAGAAGAAAATAATAAGATCTGTTGCTGTGTTCCATAAAATGTAATTTTTTTTTTGCCAAGCGCACAGCCTAATCAGATAGGAGCATTTGGGAACAAGCAAACAAACCAACTTTCTCTGGTTATGGCTGGAAAGGAAAATGTTATTAAAATTATCACACAATCCTTTTTTAGGATCAGTGTTTGCAAGCACTCTGGTCATGCTAAAGCTTTTATGCTCCCATACCACTGCGTGGCAAGCAAGCTATCAAGATAGAAGCAATGCCAAAGATATTTTAATTTTTTAACTGTAGGGGGCAATATAACACAATCCAATCTGATTTCTTAGCTCAACTATTTCTGTCAAAAACGACCAAAATTGTATTCATGAGTTGGAAACTGAAATACTAAATTCTAGTGTAAGGAGCAATCTTCTTTGTGTCATGCTTGCATGTTGTGCTAAAAATCCCGCGTGAGTCACTGAAATGTATACACTGTGAAGGTGGGTTATTTAGATCCAGAACTTCTATCAGCACTAACATTTTGATCTCGGTCATCTGCTACCAGTATTATGACAAGGGGTCCTGATAAAAAGGATTTCTTCTTAGCATGATAAACATTGTGTACCATGGGTGCACATTCTTGTAGAAAGAAAGGCTGAAGGACTCGGGAATCTGGTCATTTGTTTTCTCCTTTCAACATAAATGTTTTCTGTAACCAAGCAGAGAAACACTTGGCAAACAAACTTATGCAGTTGCAGGAAATGTTTATGCATTGTTCCTGAAAAAATATACAGGGTATATTGATAGCTCAACATGGTGTGGAACTTGTGTGAGGACCTTATGGGGAAAGGGAGGCTCCCTCAAGAGATTATTTTGCTTTTTAAAGTACCTGACACAATTTGGTACAGCCTAGTGCATTCTAAAGCCAAAGCACATGGTCTTCAGAAGTATTTTTATGAGTTCCAGAGATAAGACATCTCTGATGGGGATGATTTAGCAGTATCCAGAGATGAGGTAACTAACTCCATCAGAGGCAGGGAAATAATCCCAACCTTCTCTCCAGTTTGGTGGTGGAATTTCAACAAGGGGTTCCCAAGACCCTCCCCAGGTACATCACTATTTGACTCTTCATAAGGACTACAGACAAAATTCCCACTGAAATCTATGGGAGTGTTGTCTACAACCTAGGATCAGGCCCTAACTAGAGTCCTGTGCATAACCTTTCCATGCACTAATGAATGAGTTAGCCCCTCAGATAGTAGCTGAATAATGCTGACTTGATTCAGCCAATTTTCCTCTCCCCAATATAAAACAATTGTTTGTCATAGGCCCTAATTTATGTATCATTGCTTAATTTTTTTTTTACTTCTGTTTTAAAATACATCCAGTTGAGGTGGAACTACAATATTGGCAGCCAGTTACTTACTCTATTATGAGTAATGCAGCCAGTTACGTTTAATTTCAACTTTCTGAACTACAAATATAAAAATTTAAAACAAAAAGTAACTTGGTGAGATGGAGACAGGTGACCATAGTGGATAGAATTTTGGACATGAAGGCCATGGAGAGCTGACCTGCTTGTTGACTTACTAAAGGGGGTGAGAGGTGGTAACTACTGTACATTAGAAATAGCCAAGAAGACACCACAAAGTATGTTACTCGGATTGTTTTATTTTGTTCCTGATTCTTGCTAATATGGTTAACACGTGCCTCTGACACACAGGCTCAGGGGGAGAAATTACTTGGGGTCAGATTGTGAACCACTTACAGCTATTGGGAGCGAATTGCTCCCAAGATTAGGTCCATTTACTTCAGTAGGACCACTGCTGGGAGTAACTGCTCACCAGTAGTAGCTAGGGGTTCAAAATCTGGCCCTCAATTTGAGCAATTTAAAATTAATCTTAATTGTAATTTAAAAGGTATCCAAATAGCTCCCTGTGAGATTTAAAGATTTGTTTCCAGGGGGGAAAGTGGGAGGAGGTTAAGAAAAGTCAGAAGCTTTTTACATTTGCTGCAGACCGAATTGCACATTCAAGGCCTAGTATCTCCTCTTCCCATCAGGGTACCAAAAATTAACACTTATTAGCAACTCTAACCAAAGTGGAAAACAAACCCCATCAAACAACTCGGCAACTGATGTTCTCCTCCAGTCACTGACAATAGGCTAATACAAACCAAAATATTAATGACGGTGAAATCTAATGTTTAACCAACAGGGAGGTTAGAAGGTTTTTGGTTTAGTTCTCAGCAATAATCATAAGCTTTAGAAAACATATCCAGCAAACTGTGACGTCCAATGAACATCAAAGAAATAGTTACCCTAGCATTAAGCATGAGAGAATGGATTTATTTATTTATTTATTTTCTTGCGGGGAAAACAAATGAGAAACTCAGAATTAGAACAACCTTGGTCCCCATTGGCCTTATTTGTAAAACAAGCCTGGTTGCTCTCCGCTGACACTGAAAAGATTCCTGAGAATCCCCTTGATGTCAGCCATCCTGGCTTCTCCCAAACTCTTCTGAACCAGGTGAGAAGCGCCTAAAAAGAACAAAGATTCACATTTCTAAATTGCTTCTGTATTGAATCTAATAAGGTTATTTACACTGTGGTGACCCTTTAAAATACAAAAGACAAACACTTTCAGAGGTTAAGTTGTAAGCTCTTTCGGGCAGAGAACCAGTCTAGCCCAGTAGCCCCAATTCTGCCACCCTAACTCAGGCTGAGTCATAACTTAATTTATGCCTCAAGTAATTCTGCTGATTCAGCTTGAGCAAGTATTACCCAACTTGACTAAGGGTGATAGAACTGAGCCTTCTGTTTGGATAGCTCTGTATAAAAGTTCATAATTAAAAATAGTAACAATAATAATGGTTCATAGATTTGAAGACCAGAATGGGCCAATGTGCAAATCTAATTTGATCTCCTGCAAAATAGAGGCCAAAGAACCTTGCTCAATGTCCGCATCAAGACCATAAATTCTGTTAGTTATAAATGTATCTTTTAAAGATATCCAGTGAGCTAGAAATGTCAATATGGAAATTCTCTTTACTTTAGCAACATATGCTGAATGATCTCGCTAACCAGGCTCAAAGATGCATTCAGCTTATACCTTAAAATATAATGTTTTCTCTCTCTTAGGTTCTCTGAAGTTGCAAGTCACCATCTGGGTTCTAAACCAAAAATCCTCTTTGGAAAACCATGACCTATGCTGAAGAAATGTGACTTCCCTGACCCATGTGAGGCAGTTTTGTGCTTCGATGGAGTTGCTTACTAGTGATGATTCCTGCTGGTCTGGGAATTTTTTCCCCATGAAAATTTTGGGGTTTTGTTGAGAAGTTGACTTTTTTTTCCCTAGACCAAAAATGTTTGATTTAAAACTGGTGGGGAAAGGATTTTTTGGTAATCAAATCATTTCTGGTTTAAAACTAAAAGTTTTTAGTTTGGGGCTTTTTGAGAAACCCCTGTTTGTTTGTTTTAAATTTTTAAGAGCAAAAGTTTTGGGAAAAAATTGTTTTTGATGAAATCCCACAACCCCATAGACGAGTTATAGTTGTCACAGCATGGTGTGAGATTGGGGGATCACAGTGCTGTAAGAGCTGGGCATCTGAGTTTGAGTGACCTTAAAAGCAAGAAGAATTTTCGCTACACCCTGAATACCCCTCTGAATGTGGTTAGTGGGGCATCTGCTCATGTTTCTGACAGAAGTAGAATTTTCACATACACTTGATATTCATCTTTAAGGCTGTTATTTAATTCTCAGCACTGGTTTCATCATAGGGTGACCAGATAGCAAGTGTGAAAAATTGGGATGGGGGTGGAGAGTAATAGGTGCCTATATAAGAAAAAGCCCCCAAAATCAGGACTGTCCCTATAAAATTGGGACATCTGGTCACCCTATTCCATCATCAAAGAAAATGAGGCAAAATTAAAAATTCTTGTCCTGTGTCTTTTATTTTCACAGCTTCAATTTCCTTTCAAGTTTGATATCACAATCCCTTTTGATAAAAGAAAACAATGCTTAAGGAACAAGGCAGGCAGCAAGGAGGCAGAGCTAGAAGTGCTTTTTCAACACTGACTTCGCTTCTGTAGATGTTTATAATAGAGTATCTGCTGATCACTCCCTGCAGAAAGCTATAACAAATAACACCACTATTCATGGAAAGTGAATTTGACTAGTACAGCAGCAGCTGATAGCAGACACCTTGTTAGATTATGGTCTCTTAACAATCATTCTCTTGTCTGGTGTTGTGGAATTTCTTTGTACTCTTTTATATAGTGTAGGTATAACTCTTCTTTTGTTTTTCTTAATGCTGTGTGTTAGAATGAAATGTTTCTAAAAGCCTTTAAGAGTTATTGATTGGGATAGACTCCCAGAGCTGGCTTTCAGGATCCACAAAAGCCACTCACTGAAGGGAATAGGGAGGAATCCAGTTTGCAGCAACCTCCTATTTGCAGCTTGCCCCACGTGGGCACCTTGAGGAACAGCACAAGGATGTTCTAGTGGCTTAGGCACTGATCTGAAACTGGGAAGATCTGGCTCTGACACAAACTTTCTGTGTGACCATGAGCAAGTCACCTAATCTTTCTCTGCCTCAGCTTCCCATGTGCAGACACAAGGGAATGGATGCCAACATGAGGCACTGATCCTGAAAACATTTATAGACACATGCATAGGTAAGCATGTGCCTAGGTGTTTGTAGAATTGGGGCCTTATGTGCCTAGATGAATAGGCTGATCATGACTCCATTATCTGTACTGTAATTGGTCTTACAGAAGAATCAGGAGAGGATGAAATGAAAGTGTGTGTGGGAAGAGAAATTGAAGAGATTTGGTGGACCCCTAAACCCATCCCTATAAACTTCAGCAGATTACTAAATGTTAACGCAACATTAAAGTCAGGGCCGGCTCAAGGGTTTTTGCCGCCCCAAGCAGCAAAAAAAAAAAAAAAAAACACCCCGTGATTGTGATCTGCAGTGGCAATTCGGCTCCGAGAGGGAGTGAGGGACCCGCCACTGAATTGCTGCCAAAGAGCCGGACGTGCCGCCCCCTCTCTGTTGGCCGCCCAAAGCACCTGCTTGCTGGGCTGGTGCCTGCAGCTGGCCCTGATTAAAGTTGAATTTTTAAACCTGTTAGCTAACTTGTGAATTTCAATATATAAACTTCAGCCCTTTTTGAGTTGTATGCAAGAAAATGTCTAAAAATTGCTTAAAGTGTGGGTGTGTGGTGGGGGAGTATTTCTTTACCTTTCTATAACTCAAAAATAACTGACAAAATTTTATTAAAATTCTTAAATGACTTCTGGTCAGAGGTTAATTTTATTTAAGCATGGAAAATTTTAGTTTAGAGTGAAATTTTTAGGAAGCCACTATAGATGTTATCCTGAACACTTATAATGGTTATTTTTTCCTTTCTGGGACAGAGAAATCCAGGAGCTATATTTGACGATGTGTAGTAATATTTCACAAGCTATCTAATATAATACGATTCTCTTTATTTCTCTCTCTATAGACCATAAGCCATTTGAGGCAGGAATTCTCTTCTTGATTCATACAGCTCTCAGCAAAATGGGGCTCTTTGAGTGCCGCCATAATATAAATATTTACTACTACTGCAGTTGGAACCATTTTTGTTATTTCTAATAAATATTGATTTAAAAAAAAGATTCCTGTACTTGTAACCATTATTAGTATTTTATATGATTATAGACATTGTTGGCTATTGATACTGTTTAAACAATACAAATGCAGCTCTTTCTATGTGAAAAATTATTTTAATTTGCAGGTTTTGTTGGGGGATTTTGAATAAAATGAAAATCCTAGTTATATTGCCTATAATTCTGGGAATTTGTCAGTATGATCTGATAGTTCATTCCTTAACTGTAGTAAACTATTTCTATTAATAGAAAACCTATATTTACATTATCATAGCACATAACTTAATTTGACCCTTTTATGCATATTATTATTATTATTATTATTGTGTGAAATCCTAACCCCACTGGAGTCAATGGGAGTTTTATCATTGACTACAGTGGAGCCAAGATTTCGCCCAAGCTTAACTCTAAATTACAATTAACTCTAATTATTCCTGGGTTTTGTGGGTTTAAAGTTTCATCTATAATTCTTTATATGGGTGGAGGGGAGAGAGGGAGAGAGAGAGATCTGTGCTTGAGGAGATTCGCTGATTTCCAGAATGGGTTGAAACTTCATTTGAGAACACTGGCTTCTAAGAGGACCAACGCCTTCTCTACTACTCAGACTCTGTGTTGCAGATAGTGCAGAGGATCTAGAGCAGCTATTCTGTGGGCCTCCACATCCTCTGTGCCCCCCCCCAAGGATCTTTGGGTCAGCCCACATAGGCAGACATGTATGGAAGTGATGGGGTGGACTGAGAGCGTTAACATGGATCCACTGGCCCAAGTTGCCAGTCACACAGCATGGAGAGCTGCAGCAGCTGCTGTAGCCTATATGCTGGAGTAGTGACTACAGAAGCAGCTGTTGTGTTGGAGAGCCATGCAGTGGCATTAAGTTGTTCATGGTGAATTTTTCCCCTCCACTTTGACTGCATGCAATGAATAACTGGGCTTTCGGAAGGACTGTTGAAGTAAATTTCATCCTGAAGGAAGGAATGGTCTCATTCAACGTCTCTTCACTTATAAGGTGCATCCAGGAGGATTCCATTTGACCATTGGGACTCAAATAGTGCCACCTATTGGGCCACAGGAGAATCTTCATTACCTAACTGAAAGCCGTAGAATGGTTCCAGCTGCTGGAAGGGGGAGATTATAACATTAGCTTCCTGTCCCTTTTCACCTCAAATTTAAGGTTATGTTAAGGCAGTTGATAAAGTTCCTGACATATGCAACTAGAGCTGAATTATTTTAACTCCTCAGTTTGCCAAAAATATTGAAAATTTGTTTTCAGGTTGACCTGAAATAATTCTTCCTCCCACCCCAGTTTTTCAGAATTGCCAGCAAACCAAAAAATCTATTATTTGCCCAGCTGTGTGTGCAACATACACCCTATCATGGGACACACAGTAGTGGCTCTAACAGCTGAGCTAACTGGAAGCCTCCTTGTAGTTGACACACTAAGCAACCACATTTAGGCTTTTATCCACTGAAAATAGTTCTTGAATATGTCATGGTCCCACTGTCTTTTTGAATTTTGGGTGGGCCAAAGCTGCTGCATTATGCTAAGGAGCAATAATGGAGCAAAATGTGTCAACAGTTCTTTACCCAACAGATCCCAAACCCTGTTTGGTTTGAAACACTACTTGTGCTGGCTGTAGAAATTCTGGAAGCAAAGTGAATCAGTTGGCATGCTCATTTGCTTACTAATACACCTAGAATGCCATTATTTTTCCAGCTTCCACAGCTATTTTATGGCTGTACTAGATCTGAATTCTAACAATCAGTCAAAAAGTTTGTTTGCATGTATATGCACATTGAGGTTTTGCAAGCAAAACTGGCGAGCTTTCTAGTTGTCTCAGGTTGTGGGGTGTTTTGTAACCCAAAACACACTTTTGTGTTTACATTGAAAATTATGGATCAGTTGTATTTTAACAAATGTCTTGTCCCTGAATTTATGGAGTTGATGGTCTCTCAGCTGAGTTGGAGGGTTTTTCCTGTATTGCAATTGGGATTTCTCTCATAGATTTCTTTAAAAAAAGAAACCGTGTTTTATCTTTGTATCTTTGTCTTGTATAAAAGATAAAAATCTATAGTAATTCTTTCCTATGTAGACTGCTCTTAAGTCTGCAGATCTTTCAACACAATGCCTGAAGCAGTGCACATGATAAATCCTTCCCCAGTCTCAGCTTTCTGTAACCGTCCCCATTCTTCACAATGACACACACTTTCTCTCATTCATCTTTTATTACAATTCAATATTGTGCTTGAATATAATTAGTTTGTATGCAGTGTTCTTTTTTTAAAAAAGGACAAACTACTGTTCCTGTGCACATTTCATCTGAAAATTGACTTCAGTGTTATAGGTTCTAATATATTTACACAACAGGTACAGAAAGGTATTGGAAAAAGAAGAAATATTTTTAACATCATAAACCTCTAGCAAAAATATGTATGTAATAGAATCTGGTACTATAGTATTACACACATTACAACTGTCACTGTGACTTACAGCCTTAGTTTAGCTGAAAGAAAATCTATAACCCTGGAAATGCAACAATGTCTGAGTCATAGTTCAGAGTAATCAATGTTTTTCAGAGAATACTGTAATCCATATTTCCAAAGCTGATACAACAAAGGCATTTCATGGGCGGAGGCTCTGAGCGAGAGAGAGAAAAAATATTTAGGAGAAATTTATAAGTGATAAAATGTGTGTATGTTCAGAAATATTAGCCATCTGGCTAGTGCATTCAGATGATTACTCTTGCCTTTGAATTACATCTTAATAAAAGACCACATCACTTTTGAAGTAATATATAACTTCAAAGTCTGTTCTCTTGGGGAGAGGGTAGTTGGGAGGCAGGGGATCCTTAGGGATCCCACCTGACCACTCTTTGAAGCCCTCATATCATGGGAATCTTACTTCTTATAAGGAAGGCTGTATGCCACTCCCTCTACAGGCTGTCAACACTGTTCAGCTGTCGTGGGGTGTTGCTTCAGAGCGATATGGAGAGCTCTTTTTGACAGTGACTCAGCTTGGTAGCTCTCACAAGCCGGGGCTAATTGCTGATCCATTGTGTATCTGCAGTATGGTGCCTTCATACTGCAAGGCATAGATCCAAGGCCTTAGTTTAACATGCTATCCTTGGTTGGCAAGGGTTTAGGTTATTTTGTGTTTTACTTTCATGGCAGAGTGGAACAGTGTTCTGCCAATTAGATTCAAATTCCCTATCTGGCAATCTCAACTGCAAAGGCTTCTGCCTAATTGATATTTATGATTCATCAAAACTATGTCTTCCTCAGTAAAGGTGGTCAAGCCAATGATAGTCTGAGCCTGGCTTGAGTTGTGTCTTGGCTTTGTGTCTTTGACTTTGTGTATGGGGAAAAACTTGAGTACAAGCCAAACTACTGAGAATATTCTGGCAGAACTTCCTGCTGGTCACAGTGAAATAGATCACATTATTATTTCCTTTCTCAGAAGTCTGTAGTTGGAGAAGCTGAGTAGCTTGTGTTTTGGCTCTGAAGACCTTAATATGTCTTTGCTTTCAAACTTTCTGGCAAGTTGTTCATGTCTATTAATTTTCTAAAATCCATGAAAGCAAAAAAAAAAGCAAATTGTATTAAGTAATCTGTAATCATTTGAGTTACAGCATGAGTGAAATACTTTTGTAGTTGAGCAGTTAAAATGGAAATGCAATGTTGAAAAGCTATATGTACCATAGTTTATTGCCCACTATACATATTGCAGAGTATCAGATTTGTTCCAGTCAAGGTTAGACAGAATTTTGTAATAGTAAAATTGAGACACCTGTAATTGCAAAAACATTCCCCTTTATTATTTCCTCTTTATTTTTTCTTTCCCAACTGAACTGTGTAAAACGTCACATAGACAGATGTGCATACACCCTGAGCTGCCTAGTAGGGTGTATTTCCCTGCAAGTGTGTATATGATAGGAAAGAGGCCATTATGTTCATCTTGAGGAACAAAACTCTTTATCCAAGATCCAGGAACCCAGCACATCTAATTGTATTATCATCTCCAAACATTTCAGGCACTTGGTATATAGTACTCACATCATCTCCAGTATGCTGAGACATCATGCTTTCTTTAATGCACAGTACTAAAATGTTCAACCTCTCATAAATTAGCTTTATTAGCTACTTTACTTAGTCATCATTCCTATTACTGCTTCATTATATGTCTGATTCATAATCATTGACTTACAAAGAACAGATTGGAACCACCTCCCATCCCCCCGCTTCATTGAGAGTTCAAATTTCTAAAGGCTAGACAAAGTGTTACCACTGATGATGCTGGTCCTTTTCAAATCTTTACGGCAGGCAGCCTGATATATTCTATCACTCTATGGATTAGTTTGCCATATATACCTCTCAGGCATATTGTAGGCCCCCGGGCCTTATCATTTTTGAGCTCAGTGTTTGAATCACCAGATAGTTGAACGCAATGGTGGGCAAATTTTGTCATCATGGTCCTACTTTCATGAGTTAAGACAAAGATAGCATAGTCTCTGACAGTGGTGTGACCCTTGATGCCACCAACACAGAGCTGTAGGAGTCTGAAGAATTACAGAGGTGTAAGGGGTGCAGTGCGTCTTTTTGTGAGTGCCATTTTGGCTAGATGGTGAGCCCCTTACTTAGGTGAGTAGTCCCACTGAAGTCAGCGGGAGTGCTCATGACTGCTCATCCAGGGGAGAAAGCTGTTCATAGTCTGTCCCTTTAGGTTTAGGATCATATGTCTCTGTGACTGTATGTTTTTATAACCACTCAGACACCAGTTTAAAATTGGGCGCAGATGTGGCCTTTTCCCCAACACTCAGATGTCCATCAATAAGAGTGCATAAGAAAGCTCTAGCAGAATCTAGGGTTTGGTTCAGACCTATCCATCTCTGTTCTTTCATGTTTAAAACTGTTATATGACATGTCAAACCTGTTGGGAAGGAGGAGCAAAGAACTGATTGGTCTTAAAAAGAGGACTGAACTTGTGCCTTTCTTTTGCTGCTTCTCTTTTGCCTTCATAATCTTCTGGGAATTTTACCTTGAATGACTATTAGCACTCTTCAATCATTCAGAATGTTGTAGCAGCTGATCTTTTAATCCATTGATCCACCCTGTTACATGTTTGAAAAAAAAGTTTTGCTTGTTTGACGGTTGTTAAAACAAAGGCTTGTCTCTCAAAGGGCCCAGACGGAACTCTTCTGATCATCAGACAATTAAAGTGTTGACTCTGGACTTTTCAGTGTAAGATTATCCAATGGGCTAGAGAAGGACACAGGCATGCTCATCACATGGCTGATGTTTGTACTGCTCATGTCACAAAGGAGAGTTTCTGGCCTTGCATTGTGGTTTTCCCGGCTTTCACTTCTTCTAATGAAGTGAAAATTTGTAATCTCAAATGGCTTGTAGAATTCCTTTGGGTAACTTTTAGAGACCTACAGTTGCCAAACTTGAATATCTAAGTGGTCACTGAAGTGGCACTCTTTAAAAAAAAAAAAAAAAAAAAAAAAAGAGAGAAAAAAAAGAAGTCTCCTGCATATTTACTTTTAATTTGAAAAAGCTTTGTTGGAAAGATGTTGTAATAAAATTTCAGAAGAGACGTCTCTTCTGCAGGCTGTGTTAAAAAAAGGCCTCATTAGATGTCTGAGTATTGAATATCCTCATATAATGATTGGAGAAGAACAAAAAAAGCCTAAACATGCTGGTAGGATTCTCACAGCAGATCTATTCTAGCTAGTCCCATGAGTAATAGTTTAGGGTTTTAATTTTCTCAAGTGTCCCATAGATTTACTATAATCAGCCAAGTGATTCTTGCAAATGTTGGCAGTGCAGAAGCTTTTTATGGTTTGTCCCATAGGTGCTTCTTGACTAGAGTCAAATAATCAGGGAGGAGTATGAGTTTGCAAGTTTTATGCTATGCAGCTCTCAGAGGAATTCTTATGATTCAGAAACCACCAGTGTTTTGGTGCAGGGTCTTTTTTAATGTATGGAAAAACCAATCCGAAGGTGGATTGACTGATATAGAAAGCTGGTTCCCAGTTAGAATAACCTCCCTGAAAAAAATCATACTTCATCCTACCTAGTCTCTGGATTGTACTCATCAGACAGTATCCATCTGTTTGGAAAGCTTGGTACCTGTTGTGAAGCTGATTAAGATCTCTGCCAGAGAATATAAATGCCATGAAACTTGGGATTTATGTAGGTAGCTGACTAAAAATATATCTTCTATCTAATAGGCACAGTGCATATAAAGTTATCCATGCTGGGTGCCATTCTCATGATACAGAGCCACCTGGAAGTTCTGAAAAATATTGTGAGGATAATGTGTGCCTTTAAGGCTCAGCTGCAGTGAAGGATACAGTTAGCCTTCTTCTGAGAGCCCCATTCCAAGTATATCTGGCTTTTTAAAAAATATGGTTAGCAGAGCTATCCTTATTATGAACCACCTTCTATGTATGGAGCTGGGCAAAGGCATGATTTGAAGAGGGGAGGTGAGCATCCATGATGGTCATTTTGAACAGGCAAGTTGAAATTAACTTTAAAATGTACAAAAACTCTCTGACAGAGACTCTTGAAGCAAAGTCCCAAGAAGATGAGTCTTGACAAGGAAAGAGCCCATTATTATCAGGGATGTTTTAGCCATTATTTTATGAATATATTCAATGACAAGAACTAGCTTGTTTCCAAGACAACAAAATTCAAACACCATCCATGATTGCTCTAAAGGAGGCCTCCTGTCATTTCATTACTTTGAAGAAACTCACAATTTGATGGGCAAAATGCCAGAAATAATTAGACAGAATAGCACCATAAACCCCAGTGGAAGCTTAAATACCTGCTGTAAGAATTTCCCACCAGAATTCTTGAAAATCAAATCAAGGCCTGGATAAGATCCTTTCTGTTGGGTATAGTAACAAAAAAAAAAAAAAAAAAGGCGGGGTGGGGGGAAGAGGGAGAAAAGAACTATGGAGTTTTCTACCTCATCAAAGAGAATACTAAAACACAGCTTTGTGACTTGATAGTGCCTTCTAGTGAAATAATAAGTGGGCAGGACAATCAAATTTAAAACAGTATTCCCAAAAGCAAGGTCAAAACTGCTAGAAATGTTCATTTCATTTTTATTTGCTTTTCCTATGAGGTATCTACTATGGCTATAATTTCCCATTCTTTATGTGGAGATCAAGAGATTTGTGCTGTGCAGCATACGAATCAATTCAGTTATCCTGGCAGCATGCCAATCTTTATTACGTTATTTGTTAACCCAACTTATTGCAGAATAGAATAACTGTTCTATAGGATAAATGAGTCAGTTTTTCTTATTTCCTTGACCTTGATTTCCAAGCTCCCACCTTGTCCCCTTTTATACCCACATGCAGATAATGATTGTCTGTGTTACAGCAAATGAAATATAACAGCAGAGCCCATGCCAAAAAAAAAAAAAAAAAAAATCATTGATCCTCTGGTATGTAAGCTAACCAGCAGTCTAATTCTCCTTTGTAGCAGCAATGCCTTTGCACTGTACAGTGTACAGATACTTGGAAATGTTTTGCTGCTAAAGGACTGAGTGTCTCCCCTTTTCATTGGTGAGTAGAATTAGTCCCCAATAACAGGAATGCATTAATTCCTTTCCCTGTGTTATGCCATTTCTATAGGAACTCCTTTAGAAGTTGAATAAATCTGTCCAAATGGCCTTACTTGGAATATATTAATTTTCTAGTTTCTCCAAGTTAAGTTGCTTGACAGTGATATGATATTGGTAGTTCTTGGGTGTGGGGTTAAAGGACCCAACTCATTTAAATCATTGAAAGTTTTGCCTGAATAAGCACTGCAGGTGTGGGTCTAAAGGTCTCAATTAGAGCTGGCCAAGAATTTTAATTTGGTTTAATTTACAGAAAATGCCGTTTCTCCAAAATCAATTTTTTGCGTGTTTGGAAAAAATATATACTAGATATTTTGTTTTGGATTGGATTGTCAAACCAACATTAATCTGTGTCTGCTTGCGCTGGTGCAATGCCTCATAGGAATTGTAATATATATATTACAAAATGTGTCTTGTCCCCCATTTTCCTCTATGGGACTCCCACATTTCCCATGATGCACTGGTTTAATTGCCATAGTGCATCAGATGAGTCTCATGACTGCAGTGCATCATGAGATGTTGTCCGAGAGAGAAGACCAGCCCACATAAGAGTTTGAGGGTTTGAGGCACCCATATTAAATTCCCATGAGACACCACAGCAGCTCAGGAAAAACAGTTCAATGTCAAATCAAGCTGAAGTGAACATTTTGATTCAGTTCAACACAACAAAACAAAATATTTTGATTTGGGATTTTCAAAACGTTTCATTTTTACACTTTTGAGCAAAGCTAAACTTTTTGACATTTCTAAATTGAAAATGTTCAAAACTTTCTATGCTGAGAAAAAGTTCAAAGTTTTAATTTTGTTCATCCTGATTTGGGAAATGTTGAAATATCAGAATTTCCCATGGGATTTTCAACCGTCTCTAGTTTCAGTGCTGCAGATCAGGTTACATCATGTTGTATTATAATTAGCAAAAGATAATGTAAAACACTGAAAAATAGAGAGTGGAGAGAGACAGAAATACATTCTGAGGCTGGGAAATGATTGATTGTTTAGAGGCAGGGAAGAAGATATCTTGTCTTACCTGCCCTTGGCCCCTAGCAATAAACCACAATTGCTGAGGAAATTTCAATTTTGCAACTGCACATCCTACCAAGGGACAAAGAGCCAAATATCTCTGTGGAATCTATGGCAAAGACTGGGATGCAACAAACCCTGTAAACTCTGGGCCTAATTCTGCTCCCATTACAGTCAAAGGCGAAACTCTCATTGAGTTCAATGTGTGGGTGAATATAAAGAGGGTTGCTGCAGTGCTTAATTTGTGCTGGGATGAACCCTGGCACTTCTAGGCTTGGCAGTTCATAGCCCTGGCACCTCTGTGCTTTCGGCCAGCAGCCGCCACTCTCCATCTGTCTAGCTCAAAAGGCAGCGCTGCTGCTGGCAGAGGCACTGCCTTCAGAGCTGGGTGCCCGCCCAACAGTCACTGCTCTCCGACAACTCAGCTTGAGCCCGGCATCTCTTTCATTACAAATTAAGCACTGGGTTGCTGGTTTTTTAGGGAGTTCTAAGGTTCTCCTCTTTTTAAGCCCCAAATTTCAAGGTCCTACATTGTGATTACCATCCTTTCTGCCAGAAAGGACTGGGCTGCATTGCAGTCTGAAGGTTGCTTCTTAACTGGCCAGAGAGGGGTCACTCCTGAAAGGTACTTAGTCATTTCCAGCAGAAGGATGTGTTGGTTCTTGAGTGCTCTGGAAGCCTGGGGTATAAGCAGGACAGGAAGTCAAACATGGCTTTCCCTCACAGCATTCCAAACACTCATCTCTAGATTACAAGGGGGAGGGAGCCCTTCAGAGTACAATTTTAAGTAGCATTTGGGCTGTTCCTTTCATACTAAACAGCACTAGGTATCTCATAAAATGCTGCTAAAACAGTCTGTATGTCAGGTTTTTTACAATAAATAAGCAACTGCAGATTTTGAGAGAGGAAGGTCCTCTCTGTTGGTGTAATGGCCCAATAAAGAAGGCTGAAATATTACTTTTCAGAGTATTCTTTCTCATCCTGCTGTTACATATTAAAGGGATATTATCTGGAAGTAATTCTTCTACAGGATAATTTGAGACAAAATTGCTTACAAAGCACTAAAACTGAAAAAGCTGCTCAGCTGGAATTAAAATGTGAGACTTGAATTTGCAAGTCCTTTAAACTGATGCAAACAGATCAAAACAAAGCAAAACAAAAAAGCAGTAGGTAAACATATTGGAATGGATAATGGATATTGACGGATGATCTAGTCATGCATGCTAAACAGATACTTTTATGAGTATAAATTTAATTAGCATCTGCAAATTAACAAGGCTAGAAAGAAGGGCAATGTGTTTTTAAGTGAAGGCGATGAATAGGTACTGTTTGGTGAATATAGATAAATGAAGATTTAATTTGTAAAGCATAATGAGCCAGGTGCCTATAAAATAATTTGTTTTGTGACTGGATATCAGGGAACATAACAATGTAACACTCCAAGGTCAGGCTGTTTCTACCTGTTGTTCTTTTTCTGGTTAAATATTTTAAGAAAAATTCATCTTGTTTGCTTTTAAAAGATATGTTTGTACGGTCTAACTAAAACAAAGTTCATTTTCATAGTAGTATATTTTCCCATGAAAGACACTATCCTAATAAGTATCTATTTAAAACACAGTAGAAAATACAATTTCCCCATATTGTGCTTCACACAGATACCAGGCATGCAAAAAGATGGGATGATAAAGTCAGGGTTAGAGTTTCCTTAGGACGAAAGAAGTGTATTCTTCTCAGATAGTAAAAACATAGATCCCTAGTTCCTCAAGACCTCGTGAGGCTTCCCAGGAAATTGATTCAAATTTGGTTTTAGCAGAGAAGGATCCCTAAAACAGCTATTTGCACTGGTGAACATTAGACACGGGTGAACTGGTTAGTGACTGAATCTAAATCTAGTCAGCAGAGCAGGGTGTGTTTCTATTCAGAAAGAATGAATTATTGGGTATAGACCACACTGAGATTTTGTTACACTGTTTATCTAATCTATGTCTACAGTATATCTCTGTTGTTTTTTTTAAAAAGTACTATTTTTGTGGGGCTGGATAGCTCAGGGGCCTTTATAATGTTATACACAGCCTTTTACCTTTACGCTGCCTGTTCAGATCTAGCCCAGGTAAGATGTAACTGAAAGTTAGCTCTAAGGCTATTTGGAGATCCTCATAAAATGGTTAATTGGCAGTCTCAGTCCAGTTTATTGTATATAGACAGGTGCTCTGCTGAACTCAAAGACCAGAATTATATTTTGGATCCCCTATAAACAATTCAACAGACACACTAAAATTTGAATAATCATGGAGGAGGAACTACCATTTCCTCATTAAGTGTGCTCTTTCTAGATTAAGATTATATCACACTGGTGGTTTAAGAGAAACTTGGATTACCTGTGCTGGTGCTGTTTCTGTTACGTAGACAAATAAAAGACATTGCTCCCTAAATTGTCAGTTTGGCGCTTTCATGGACACTAAATTCACATACCAATAAATGAGTGGAGGATAATTTCTAAAAAGGAATCTGATTACGTTAGTACTTGGAATCTCGAAGGCAGGTTGGGTAAATTTGTGACCTTGCATTTACTTATCTGCAATGAACACTACCCTATTCATATTATGCCTGGAATTCTCTTCCCTCTACAAAGCCCTGAAAAATGTGTTTGTGTTCACCCATCTATTGTAGAGCACCAGTACTTTCAGCCTTTCAGGACTTTGATTGTGGTTCCAATTTTTTTTCATTTGTTAACATTGAGAATGGTTTATCTTCTCTAATATCAAATACAAAACACCTTGGAAATGTCAGATTTACAATTACACATATAACCTTAATTCTGCCTCCTGTGCATGGAATGAGTCAAAGGGTCCTTTGGAAAACTGGTAATGTCATTGAAGACTGTTTCATAATGCATATGTATAAGGGGGCAGAATTAAGGATGGACACTACAACTGTGATTCTGGCATTTCTAAACTTTTGAGTGCTTGACTTTGCAACCTTCTTTTATTGTAGGTGACATTCTATCTCCCCTTGCACATCATCTACAAGGTTTAAACCCTCAGCCTTTGGTATTACAGCACAGCATACTACCATCTGAGCCATAGAGCTAACTATTTTAGCTAGTAGGAGGAGATGGCTCATACCCCAGAACAGGGAAGGACCACTGGGTCCAAATGCTTGGTCCTAATGGTATACAGAAGGTGGGGGAAGCCTAGGTCAGCCCATCTCACTCACCCTACACGCACTTTCCCAGATGTTTCGGGGAGATCCTACTTCTGGTCCATCTGTGTCTTTCTCCAACCTCCTGGAGTTGGAGGAAATTTCTACCTCATGTGCTGCCATCAGAGGGTGGCATGGACCACTGGGCCATGTGTAGAACCTTGGGGGTGGAGAGGATAGCCTGGCTGTCTTTGCCCCCATATCTCTCATATAGCTGCTTTGGCAGCTCCAAGGCATTGTCGTCTGCTTCTACTGCTTTGGCAGTGGGACTGGCCTGTGCGTTTATTTACTTATTTTACCGCATTGCCAAAAGGAATGCAAGCCAGAGAAGAGAGAAGGCTACTCTTAACGGTTTATCTCTTAGCATAACCTGAACAGAATTTTGAGACAAAAATAGGCACTTCTCTAACCTGAGGTTGTTCCTCAAACCACATATCAGAGGTCTGCTGTAAACAATGGTTATGTGAGAACTTCTCAATGAAAAGTTCACACAAATCCTTTATAATGGAAATTGTTAAGCAACCTAAATATAGGGATTGCTCCAGTCTCCCTCTATAGTAAATAACCAACTTACCCAGGCTATGTAGCATGGTGGTGTTGAGTGACAGTATAGTCTATTAACCTAGACAAAGCTCAGAAGATGTAACTGACCTATAGGGAACATACTGGAGAAAGCCAATATGTTATGATTTGAACAGGAAGGATTTTGCCTCTTCCCCTCCTTCCCAAAACCAGGGAACAAAGAACATTGGAAACTGCATGGAAAAGTGATTGCTGTTTTTCTCTTCTCTGTAGCAAGGAATTTCCTCTGTAATGCTCCAAAGGATTTTCCATGGATGGGTAACTGAGGATGCTTTTGGTGAGGTTTAGTATTTAGTTCCATGTCTGCAAATGTCTGCCTGCATGCAGGAATTTTGTGTAATGAATTTCATTGAAATGAGGGGAGTTTAGTAGGGAATTTGAGTGTGAGGAATGTTTTGATGACTGCACAAATGTAAAAATTTGAATCTATGAATCCATGTCTAACATGTATGTTCTACAGTGCATGGTGAAGTGTTGGGGCGTAAAGAGTGATCAACGTCTTAACTGACAGTTCTTTGTTTTGTGGTAAATTTAACATAGCAGTAAAAAAGTGTTTAGGTTTATACAAATGTCTTTTATGAGCAACTGTTTCCATAAATTTAATAATGACCTTGCTTTTCTCATGAGAATAGTACAATTATCAATCTGTCACTACATTTTGTTGTAGTGCAAGATAGCACTTCCTGTTATACTTAATCGTTTCGCCCATCTGTGGAACGCTAGTCTCTCCGGAAGACACCTGCTTTCTCAAATGTTATTTTTAAGAATCAGATCCATTGCAGTTGATTGTGTGAGACCTGTTACAATTGGTTGAGTTTTAGGAAAAAGATAGGTGAAAGCCCGGCTTCCTATTAGGCAAGCAACTCAGTAAAAACAACCTTTAATTAAAAAAAAAAAAAGAGCATGCACAAAAAAACCCATACACAAACAACCCACTCTTCGCATAAAGTCCTGAAGTTCAACACAGGGTTTGTAATGAACAGGAGTTAATGGTTAATTTTAATACTTTTAATGCAATTTTGGATTTGGATAATATAAGCTAGATTTACTATCCTAGAAATAAAACCTGGGGGACAAAGGAATTTTCTCTGGTTTAATGCATGATGTCTTTGCTTTTTGTCCCCTGCTGAAACATAAGATGGACCCAAGTCTGAAAGTTCAAATCTTGATCGGGGCTGGCTTTCCAGTGTTCCAGTTTGGCCCTATTTATGGATTAAACCAATTTAAATCCTCACCAAGCTTGGTGTCTGAGTCTTTAGTAAACAGTATTTGCCACTGCAGAAAAATTGCACTTGATAATTGCCATTAGATACACCTTGGAAGGACTGGCAATGGAATCTATGTAGAAAAGGCAAAGGACTGAGTTATGATAGCATGGCTGAAGTCACGGATAGGACAGCCAGAGGATGCCTCCTATTACTGGCTGCATCAGCCTTCGTGCTTTCCAAAGAGTGTGATTCATTTCCTAGTGCTGACTATATAGAATAGGAGAAGACAGGTTAGGTACAAGTGTCGACTTTGCACTTCCCCTACCCTCCAAAAATTTTATATTTTAAAGTCAGAATTTGTAAACTGCCTCCTATTCAGATTATTATTTCTTTGGGCTTTACTTCGGTGTAACTTTTTGTTGGCAAAGCAGATATAGCCAAGCTTCAACACTCTTATGATGAGCAAAATAGTTCCCTATCTTGGGAGCAGAATCTGTTATACATTAAGTGTTGAGTCTTCCTGTCATGAATGCTAGAAATGTATTTAAAAAGGTAGGTAGATAAGAGTGTGTGAGAATGTGTACCATGCTCATTATTGTACTAGCTGAGTATCTACATAGTATCTGGGATGGGAAAACTGGTTTGGATAAAATAAAATAATCCCTCCCCTTTTCCACCAAATCTTCACCCTGTATGGACCACCAGGGCCTGCAGGGCTACCAAGCAACCAACAGCCCTGCAATGCTACCTCCTCTAAGCTGGTGCTGTCCTGTGACCAACAATCCACAGAGGTTGAATACCCTAGGAAGTTCCACCTCGAGTGTTCTGACAGTAGTTTTAGCAATCCTTGATTGGCTCCTTGTCCCATTGGGCATATCCCAGGGAGTGTCCAGGCAACAATGTGACTTTCTAGGTAGGTGCTATAAGTGCCTTGCCATTCCTGAGCTCCTGGTATTGACCTTGCTTCTGACTTGGATTGTGACTCCTGGTTGACCCCTGGAATCCCAATATTGATCCTGATATTGACCCTTGGCCTGATTCCTGTCATTGGCTATGCCCTCAATTAACTCCTGGTGCTGATTTTGACTTGGCCCTCAGCTTGGCTCTTGAACCTGATGCTGGCTCTGACCCCTGGCTTCAGTTCTAGAACCCTAAACTCCTGCCACTAGTCCTGCATACCTTTGCCCAGGATCCTGACACACCGTAACTTAAACCAGACTCTCTTTTCCACCCCCTCTTCTATTTGCAGGCTTAAGATGTTTGGATAAGCTTTGGTTAAGAATCCAAGGGTTTGGGTGCTTGTCTTTCTCAAACCCCAACCTTTGGAAGTTTGCTTATCACTAGTTTTAAACCTGGGTGTTATCTAATGCATAAATGGGTGTTTTATGATGCTGAGCTAGGGTTTGGTCCTTTACCCATTTAAGTCAATGGTAAAAACTGCCATTGACTTTAGTGGTGCGGGATCAGGGACTTAAAGATATTCTAAATTAATGAATGTACATTGTGCCAAGAGATGCTTGAGCTCTCTTTTGGGAGAAAGTAGTTGCTTCCTGGTGGTGAACGAGGGCTGGGCAAGGCTGGGCTCTCAGTCAAAAGAGTGACAAATTAAAGGAAAAATCCAGAAAGGTGGCCAGAGAGTAGCGGCTGCTGACTGAGGGTCAAGTTCTGCAGGCAGCAGCACAGAAGTAAGAGTGGCAATACCATGCCATGCAATCCTTCCTTCTGCGTTGCTGCTGGTGGCGACTCTGCTGTCAGAGCTGGGCTCCTGGCCAGCAGCCACTGCTCTCTAGCTGCACAGCTCTGGAAGCAGTTCCACTGCCAGCAGCAGTGCAGAAGTAAGGGTAGCAGTACTGCAACCTTCCCTACAATAACGTTGTGACCCCCACACAACTCCTTTTGGGTCAGGCCACTTACAATTACAACACTGTGAAATTTCAGATTTAAATATCTGAAATTTTTAAAATCCTATGACCATGACATTGACCAAAAAGGACCATAAATTTGGTTGGGCCCTACTTATAGTGAAAGATTCGAGGAGCTCAGTCCATGTAACTTATCAAAGAAAAATTGAGGGGTGACTTCGTCATAGTCTGTAAGTAACTACAAACAGAAATTTGATAATGGAGGTCTCTTTAATCTGGCAGACAAAGGTATAACATGATCCAATTGCTAGAATTTGAAGCTAGATAAATTCATAGAATCATAGAAAATTAGGGTTGGAAGAGACCTCAGGAGGTCATCTAGTCCAACCCCCTGGTCAAAACAAGACCAACCTCAAACTAAATCATCCCAGCCAGGGCTTTGTCAAGCTGGCCTTAAAAACCTCTAAGGAAGGAGATTTCACCACCTCCCTAGGTAACCCATTCCAGTGCTTCACCACCTTCCTAGTGAAATAGTGTTTCCTAATATCCAACCTAAACCTCCCCCATTGCAACTTGAGACCATTGCTCCTTGTTCTGTCATCTGCCACCACTGAGAACAGCCTAGCTCCATCCTCTTTGGAACCCCCTGCAGGTAGTTGAAGGCTGCTATCAAATCCCCCCTCACTCTTCCCTTCTACAGACTAAATAATTCCAGTTCCCTCAGCCTCTCCTCATAAGTCATGTGCCCCAGCCCCCTAATCATTTTTGTTGCACTCCGCTGAACTCTCTTCAATTTGTCCACATCCTTTCTGTAGTGGGGGGCCCAAAACTGGACACATTATTCCAGATATGGTCTCACCAGTGCCGAATAGAGGGGAATAATCACTTTCCTCGATCTGCTGGTAATGCTCCTACTAATGCAGTGCAATATGCTGTTAGCCTTCTTGACTACAAGGGCACACAGTTGACTCATATCCAGATGCTCATCCACTGTAATCACCAGGTCCTTTTCTGCAGAACTGCTGCTTAGCCAATCAGTCCCCAGACTCAAAATAAGATGCACATTTTTTAACAGTGAGGGTAATTAACCCATGGAACAATTTACCAACCTTTGTGGTGGATTCTCCATCACTGGATATTTGAAAATCAAGATTGGATGTTTTTTCTAAAAGATATGCTCTAGTGTCTAGTTCCTAAATTAATTCAGAGAAGACGTATGGCATGTATTTTGTAGAGGGTCAGATTAATTGATCATATTAGTCCCTTCTGTCTTTATAATCTATGGATTGTATAATATATGTTTGTTTGCAGGATTTGTGGCTTGTTTGACAAGTGGAAAGAAGTAGGAATCTTTTTCGGTCTTGATCCCAAATACAGAGAGACTCCAAAGGGAATAGTGGTCAATAACATAATTTGATAATCCTGTAGAGAGAGGGAATGGTGTCAATGAACATGAAGGAAGGAAATATTACCTCCATCTTTGAAGGAGACACTACAGTAATAGGAAATTATAGGGTAGTATATCTGACTCCAATGGCAGGCAAGATCCCAGAGATGTATGGAGATGAGATGGCAAAATATATGGAAAAGTATAAATTGATAAAAAGTAATGTCTTTTCACAGATAGGACATCTTATATGACAAAGCAAGTGAAGTTACTTTGTGGGGCTCATTCACAGAACAGACTGGGAAGGAATGGGAAACGGACACAAGCCACTTGGATTTCAGGAGTCTGATCAGAGAGACCATGCATTTAGACCAATATGCTGGGCCGTCCCTAGAGGTGTGTGGGGCCTGGGACATAGGCGTTGAGTTTCTAATTTGCCGGGGGTTGCTCCTCTGCCCAGACCCACCCCCACTCCACCCCTTCCCCCAGGGCCCCATCCTACCCTACCTCTTCCCCACCCAGTTCTGCCCAATCCCCCAAGTGCGCTGTGCCCTCACTCCTCTCCCCTTCTTCCCCAGTGCCTCCTGACGCCGCGAAACATGGGATCTGCAGCAGTTGGTAGGTGCTGAGAGGGAGGGGGAGATGCTGGGGGCAGGAGGTGCTGCAGGGTGGGGGAGGTTCTGGTAGAGGGGCTCCTCCTTGGCCCCTGGCCACCTGCCGCTCACCTCCCCATTCGCCTCCTCACCCTGCTCTCCCACCTCATCTGCCCGCCTGCCTCCTTATGATTTTATTGAAGGGTGGGGCCCCTGGAAGTGCGGGGCCCGGGGCAGTCGCCCCGATTCGCCATACCCAAGGGATGGCTATGTCAATAGCAATGTTGAATGTTGAAGTAGAAGGCACTGCTTATATGAGAGTAGACAAATATAAAAATAAAAATGGGTGAGAAAGTATCAGGGAAAGTGTAAGGAATAAGGATGATCATTAGATGGATGGTGCATTAAGGTTGGGATGTTCAGAAGTACTCAGGGTTGGCCTAACTCTGCCCCCATTGAAGTCAGTGGGAGTTTTACCATTGGTTCAATGGGGGAATACAGTTAGGTCATGTTGAGTGCTTTTGAAAATCCTGCCAATGATAGATAGACTCTTAGAACTAATGATAAATCTCAAGTAGCAGGGAACCTGCACTATTAACTTAGGGAAACTGCAGGGGAAAGAGAATTTTATACCAACTTTTTATATACAAACAGGATGAGATTGTGAAAAACAGCAGAAGCAACTACAACTTCAACAAAGAGAACAACAGTAGACAGATATTGAATAGGAAAGACATATCCCCACCATGATATGGCTTTATGAAACATGTCTACTTTTGAGAGATTGTAAATACTGGCATATGATGGGTGAAAGGGAACAAAGACATTCTAAACGGCATAAATTCTAGTTCCCTGTAACTGTCTTTGCTTCACTCGGCACCCGAGGTAGTTGCCTCAAATTCAAAAACTTTATTTTCTGTTTCTACTCTAGAAGGAAGGAATCAACCTTCTACCAACTCAGAAGTTTTCTGTTCTTACTTCCTCTCCCTGTCCATGCCCCTTGAATCTTTTGCTAAAGTTCCTTCTGTGTGTTACATCATAAATAGTCCACTGAACGCAAGCAAAGTTTAGGACACAACACTACAGTTGTGCAAATAGCAGATTTTTTTTCCAATTCCAAACATTTAAAAAAAAGTCAAGGATGAAATGTTTTGAAATATTTTTGAGAATTGAAAAGTGGAGGGGGGGGGAAATCTTTTTTTTTTTTTAATGAAACATTTCATTTTGACAAAACTGAACCATTTCATTGTCAATCATTTTAAAATGTTTTTGATATTTTATAAAGAAAATAAAAAAAATCAAAATGAAAAGTAATTTTGAACTACAACAAATCAATGTTTCATTTAAAAAATATTGAAATGAAATATTTTGTTTTTTCATATTTTTTCAGCCAAAGCAATTCAGCAAAACTGACACAGATTTGCAAAACTTTTCTGTGTTGCCGAATCTGCATTTTTTTAACACTGAAGCGAGTTTGGCCAAAAAATGTAGACCATCTCTTCACAAAACTCAGAGTAGTTTCCCAAAATAATTTGTACTTCAAAAGTGATTCCAGTGAACTGTAGCTTTCCAGTTCTCCTAAATGTTATGCATCTAGCACACTACAGTCACTTCTAAAATTACCACTCCATCCAGAGGTGAAAGTAAGCCGGTATGGTCTGGTACCGTGTACCGGCATGAGCCAGTATACTGTGCCGGACTGGACCGGCTTCCGCGGTGATGATTTAAAGGGCCCAGGGCTTTAAAGCGCTGCCAGAGCTCTGGCAGCCAGGCTTGGGTGGGGATTTAAAGGGCCCGGTGCTCCGGCCTCTGCGGGGAGCCCCGGGCCCTTTAAATCCCCACCAGAGCTCTGGCAACCGGGCTCCCGCGGTGATTTAAAGGGCCCGGAGCTCCGCAGTGGCCAGCCCTGGGCCCTTTAATTCACCCCTGAGCCGCAGGGCTCCCAGCCGCCTCTGCAGCTGGTAGCTCCGGGGTGATTTAAAGGCCCTGGGGCTCCCAGCGACAGCTGGAACCCCAGGGCCTTTAAATCTTGAAAGTCCCCGTGTCTTCCAGTTGAGGCCACACCTATTCCGGTTGAGGCCACCCCCCCCCCCCGCTCAGGACTCCAGCGTACTGGTAAGTCCTTTAAGTTACTTTCACCCCTGACTCCATCCCTGAGAATACTAATGGCTACCAACACTAGCTGCATCCAGGGCCGGTGCAAGTTTTGCGCCCTAGGCGAAACTTCCACCTTGCACCCCCGCCCCAGCCCTGCCGCAGCTCCCAGGCCCCCCTCCACCCTGAGGCGCCCCCTCCCCCCCGCAGCAGCTCCCCCCCAGCCCGGGGAGCCGTGCGGCAGCTGACCCCCGCCCTGAGGCACCCCCCCATGGCAGCTCCCCAGCCCGGGGATCCGTGTGGCAGCTCTGAACCAGGGCTGCCTGCCGGCGGCTCAGACTCCCTCTCCCTCCCAGCGCAGTGGCAGCTGTAAATAGATAAATAAATTGGGGGAGCCGCTTTTTGGTGCCCCCAAATCTTGGCACCCTAGGCAACCGCCTAGTTGGCCTAAATGGTAGCACCGGCCCTGGCTGCATCCAACACAAGTGGCACCAAAATAGGCACCAACTCCTTGGATGCTCCGGAACTCAAGCCCACCTTAAAAAATAGGGGGTGCTCAGCACTCAGCAGCCACAACTGTTCGGCTCCAGGGCTGGCCACCGATCAGCTGTTTGGCAGGGTCCTGGGGTTGGCTGGAGAGGAGCCAGCAGCGGGGGATCTTGGGTGAGGGGGCTGAGAGGAGACAGGAGGTATCAAAAGGGAGAGCTTTTTTGTTTTAAGAAAGACTTTCCTCAGCCTCAGAAGTTACCACCTTTTGTTACTGAGGGTATATTTATGCTACAGCTGCACAGCGATGCTGCTGCAACTGTGACGCTGTAGTGCAGATGCTTCCTACATTGACAGAAGTGTATTTTCTATTGATGTAGTTAATCCACCTCTTCAAGAGGCAGTAGTTAGGTCAAAGGAAGAATCCTTCCATCATCCTTGCCTTGTCTAAATGAGGGGTAGGTTGACTTAACTTTGGTGCTCAGGGCATGAAATTTTTCACAGCCCAGAGTGACGTAGCTAGGCTGATCTAAGTTTTAGGTGTAGGGTACGCCTGAATCTCTGACTTCTTGACAGAATTGGCAGCCATTTTGCTTTGCGACTGACAAGACTGTCTCTAGTGTCAATGGGAAGAAAATCATTCAAAACAACGCAAACTAAAACTTGATACACGGAGGGTGGGGTGTATTCTAAAAGACTGATGCACGAATGTAGTCATATCAATCTAGTATGTTGAGCTTTTCTGACTTTCTTGTGACACTTCACCTGATGGAACCATACCACCACCTTGGTTGCCTGTACCCACACTGGACATGAATTTCATTTCACTCAGTTGTATTTTGCCAAAACAGTGATGACATTTTAAAAGTGTGTGTATGAGATAGAGAGAGACAAAGTGCACTCTGAAATATTATCTCCCCCACTAAACCACAAAAGAGAAATAAAGTGTAGTCTCAGCCGTAATGTAAAAAAAAGATGATCACAAAGAGAAAGTTAATGGTCACAGGGCTACTATTATGGGATTCTACAAACAAATCAAATGATATATACTGCTCCCTCTTTGTAGTGCTATTTCTGGTAGCCGTGGGGTAATGTCCAACACACAAATATCTGAAAAAACACCAGAATATAAGTGCTTGGCTTAGCTGCCAACATAGGGAAAAACACTGAGTAATATGGACTGTCTGTGTCAGGCTAAATGCCATTTTCATTATTCTGAATTCCAATAATATTATGAATGCACCCACACTCTCACATACTCATACAAATTCTTCCCTTTCTTTATCCATTTCTGTTTTTTCTCTCATTTTTGTTACCTGAAAGTTCCTAGCAGCCTGATCTGTTGGAGTCTTCATTTTAAAGAAGTGCTGAGTGCTTAGAGTGCTGTTTGAAGTTAATGGGAGATACAGGTGCTCAGAACCTTCTGTAAATCGGCCCATGGTGTTCATGTCTGTATCAAATACATATGTTCTCCCGTAATGAAAATTGTAATCTAATGGGAAAAGTTTATTGAAGTAGTTAAAGTAGACAGTTTCAAGGTACTTGATGATTACCTGTTCTGTTCATTCTCTCTGGGGCACCTGGCATTGGCTACGGTCAGAAGATAGGATACTGGGCTTAGATGGACTTTTGGTCTGACCCTGTATGGCCATTCTTATGTTTACTTATCTATTCAGTGTACTAATGTAGTGATTGCAATAAGAACGGCCATACTGGGTCAGAACAATGGTCCATTGATCTAGTCCATTATCCTGTCTCCTACTGCCAGTATCAGAGCTTCAGGGTGTATGTACAGAACAGGGCAGTTGGAGCAATCCACCTCCCTTCTTCTCCTTCTGGTTTCTGGCTGTCAGAAGTTTAGGGTCACCCTAATAATGGGGTTGCATCACTGACCATCTTGGCTAATAGCCACTGATGGACCTATCTTCATGAATTTATCTAATTCTTTTTTGAACCCAGTTATATTTTTGGCCATAACTAAGGCTATGATTTAGTCACAGAGGTCATGGTACTCATGGATTTCATGACTTTACTAGACCTCTGACACAGCTGAAGCTGGGGCTATTCTCTCCTGCCCCGCAGCTGGCGCTCGAACCAGGAGCGTGCGGCCCTGCCCCATGCCTTGCGATGGGGACTGCAGCTGGGGCTGTGTGCCTCTGCCCCACAGCTTCCACTGGGGGCTGCAGCAGGGGCTGTGCGCCCCTTGGTGGCTTCCCAGGGTTGTGCGCCCTCCCCTCCCCCCGGCTGCGGCCAGAGCTGTGTGCCTGTGGCTGGCGTTGGAGCCGGGACTGTGTGCCCCTGTCCCACAGCTGCAGCCAGCTCCAGAGTGGGGGCTGCACACACACCCCATGACTGCACCTCCCCCACTGTGACTGCATCTCCCGCTCCCTTCCTCCTCCCATGGCTGCATGCCCCTGCTGTGGCTGCGGCTGCTGGAGCCGGGGCTCTGCCCCCATCATGGCAGGGTGGGGGAAGGCCTGTCAGTCCCCCCACCATGTGACTCCAGCTGTCATTCATCTCCCCCACCTAGCCCTGCTTCCCGGTTATTTTTAGTAAAGTCACAGACAGGTCATGGGCTCCTGTGAATTTTGGTTTATTGCCCATGACCTGTGCATGACTTTTACTAAAAATAACCATGACACAATCTTAACGTTAATCACAACATCTCATGGCAATGAGTTCCATAAGTTAATTGTGCATTGTGTGAAACAGTACTTCCTCTTGTTTGTACTAAACCTGCTGCCTATCAATTTCATCAAGTGACCTCTGGTTTTTGTATTGTGGGAAAGGGTAAATAACACTTTCTCCACACCATTCATGGTTTCATAGATCTCTATCACATCCCCCCTTGTCATCTCTTTTCTAAGCTGAACTGCCCTAATTTTTGTACTCTCTCCTCATATGGAAGTCATTCCATACCCTTGATCTGTTACCCTTCTATGAACCTTTTCGAGTTCCACTATATCCTTTTTGAGATGGGGCAACCAGAAATGGATACAGTATTCAAGGTGTGGGTACACCATGGGTTTATATAGTGGCCTTATGATATTTTCTGTCTCATTTTCTATCCATTTCCTAGTAGTTCTTACAGTCTGTTAGTCTTTTGACTACAGGCTGGGATCTGTTGCATGACCCAGTATGAAAATTAGCTCTGAGTAGGAAAAGGATTTCTTGGGTCTCAGTTCATTACTATGTACAAATCTTAAAGCATTTTTATTATTATTAAAGGCTATTAAAAATAGCTTTCCATAGTTTGAGACTTATCTGAGAATCTTATTGTTACCTTTAGTGAAAGTAGTAAAACATAGGTCAGCTACCACAAGTGAAACCAGATGTGCTTTAAATTTAAGGACTTTTTTTCTATAATTGATTGAATCCAAGGTGCAATCTACAGATGAAAAATGCTATATAAGTAAGGTGGACATATTTTCAAAAGGAAAAACTGACTTGTTTTTGTAGCCACATTTTTAGGGTCAAAAATACTGTTACAAAAGTGTATTTTTAAATAACGTGAGCTGATATCACTACTACTAGTCTCTAACTTACAGCAACATGTGTATATTTCTCAAAGTGGAGGATTTTCCCCAGTGCTTAGTGTTCCGAGTGAGTTTAACATGCAACACTGAGAATGTGTCACTAGCTTTTATGGAGCAAAAGAACAGCTGTAATAGCATCTTCACTCATTCATCTTCACTCCAAATACTGTTGATTACACAGAACACTCGTTCCACTGGGCTATGTTCCTGCTAAACACAGAGCACATTCTATGGGCTACAGCAATACACCTTGAACAAACATATTTTAGTTATAAAAACAAATGTTTTGACTGATGAAATGAAAAACTTCGATGCTATAAGTGTTTCAAATTGAGCTCCTGGGACATCACGTGACAAACAGGGACTGCTCCACTAGAACTGGGACATATGATCATTTTGTATGAGATCCTTATGTCAATATAATAGATTGTTACGAATTTCTACATTATAAAGAAAAATATAGTAAATACAGCACAGGGTTAAATATAGGAGGGTTCCTATTATTCAAATCTCCTATCTAATTAACAGCCAGCTTGTCTCCTGTCTATTGATTCCCAGGTACATGAACACAGGAAAAAAATCTAGGGTATATACCGGTAACTGTATAATGGCACTTAGATACCATGCTGATAGGTGCCTTAGAAAAGCCTACAGTAGATAGGAACTAGATATAACAACAAGAGTGTTCAGTATATTTTTGTTCACAAATAATGGCTGGTAGCTAGAATTGTACTTACATGTGTGGTGTGTGTGAAGGCTTCAGAAACAAAATGACTCTTTGGTTGTGGCGGAATGCTTGTGTCCCTCTGCTGGGGGTTCTTGGGGCTGCGGACTTAGTAGCCTATTCCTCTCAGCCTTGCAGCAGAGATATTTTAACTATTTTGACGCTTTTTAAAGGGGTTTTGGTTTTAGCTTTCATCTTTTCCAGCATTTGATGGTAATTGCTTAAGAAATGACAAAAGACCTCAAACTGAACAGTAGGCAGTGTGTAGTACTGGCCAGGGCACTGGCTTGGGAGTTATAAGACTTGCATTTTGCTTTGATATATCTTATAAGTTTAAGGGCAAGATAGTTTTCTTGCTCTGTCACAAATTGCCAGGTTCATTCAAACATCGTGATTGATGTGGGCACCAATTTCATGCACATACATACCTCCTTGTTACACTTGCTTAGATTTTTCACTCTTTCTCTATTAGTCCTGCTCTTTCTCCCTCTTCTACCATTCATTGATCAGACCTCTTCTGGCACTTATATGTGTACAGGTATAAAGCCTTTTCTTTTGCTGTATATAATTTCCTTAATTTAAAAGAAAAGCATATCTTTTTATTTATTTAGAAGCTGCTATTAAAATGTTCAGAATGTGTGATTTGTAATTGCTCTGAGTATTTTGTGTAATATTTATATCCCTCACACTTCCTTTATGGTTGCAAAGTCACAGTGTGTTGTGTTGTAAAAATAATCTTTAAACAACCTTCCTGCCACTTTGTGACTGTTGAATAATTAGAGTTTCTTTTTGAAAGTGCAGGCTCAGATTTGGTGGCGACATATGAACATTTCACAGTAAACAGTTTCATTGCATCAGATTTTATTACCATAGGCTTCCACTCTAATATCCTTTTTCCTTTGAAGATCAGGGCTAGCATTACCGTAACCACACTGTTAGCAAGAGCAATCTGAGATCAAGACTGGTGGACTCCATTGATCTAAGAGCTTCTGAGTAAGGGTGCTAAATATTCCTTAATAAGTGGAAGATCAACTTGGCTCTGTACATAATGACTCTGCACAGAAGCATTTGAATTATGTTCCCTTGAGCAAGTTAAAAAAAAAAAAAAGGCAGAGTAAGATTGGTATCAGATTCTTCACCATTTATTTATTCCTGTTGTACGTGGATAAGCTACAAATCTCACATGGATATCTTCCCTATAGAAGGCTGTGTATGTTAGCTGCCACTCTTTATGTGAATGGGACTATGATTCTCTACATCAGCAACCACTCTGCTGTTTTGTTTTGCACTCCAAGTTGTAAGTGTAAAACTCTGCAAACACATTTTATTGGTTTGAAACATGCATCTTTTTAAAGGACCGGGCTCTGCAGCCATTGACCATGATATATGCAACTTTGCAGATTAACCAAAAAACTGCCATTTCACCAACTATGATGTGTCTAGAACAAAAATGAAAGATGCCCAGCGGACCAAATCCATGTTGACTTCACTGTAGCTCCGTCTATTTACAGTATCTGGCCCAGTGAGTTCTAGCTCTCTTACAAAGCTACTTGCTTCCATAGACTATTGTTCCATCTCCTAATAAGCTCTGGTAACATCCTCTTACTCCAATGTGAGCACCTTATAATTAACAACTCACAAATGCTGTGTTTTCTTCCTTGATTTGTTTCCCCTCCCCACTCTCTCTGCCTTGTTGGCCTTTGTGAGTTGGGTAGGGAAAGCTGAGCTTGGTAGTCATTTCCATTGACAGTAGGCATTAAACTGTTGCAAGTTTCTCCCTCAGTCTGTTAATTATCTTAGAATAATTCATTGGTAAATGTGTTTGTTTTATGCCAGCTACAGTCATGGGTAAACCCCAGACTGAGATTGCGTGCTCCTTTCCAGCTCCCTCCCCCCTGCCTGCAGTGCTAACCTTTCCTTCAGTGCAAGTAATTATTCTACAATTCATACGTTGTAAAAGAAAGATTCAATCAAATTACTCCATGGAGTGGATAGCTAGTTCCACTGAAAGTAACAGACTAGGAATGAGACAAGGTGTTTATTTTCAATATGTTGACCCCATGCAGGTTTCTTTTCAGTTCAGTGAAGATATATAGCTAATTTAAAATCATTTCATGCCTTTTCAATAATTGTAGTTGTGAGTTTGGAAGGGAGAGGGTTGGCTGGGAAGGTGGGAGTTGGGTAAAACACTTATGCACAAGTCTGCTTGTTCTGTTAAATGGGAGTTTTATTTATTTATTTTTATAAAACCTTTAACACTTCTCCTCTGGCCAGGCTCTATATCTTCCTTTGTGGACTGTACAGCACTCAAATAATAATCTTTCTTTGGCCTCTCTCATTACTTTTGGTAGAACAATTTCTGGAGAAACTGGCACCCACAGAATAAGTCTAGAAGGATAAACTAACTCTTAGGTGATTCTCCATAGAGATACAACAAACTGCTCCTCTTCAGCGTGGAGCCTGTGTGCTTGCTCTGTGCACCAGCCAGTTGAGAGAGAGATGTACAATCCCTCCTAAGGCCACGTACCAGTCCTCTGTGTGAACCAGTGGCCAAGTGCAACAATTTGACACCAATTCTGTCACTATAGGGGTCCTTACAACTTCCTGGGCCTTATGTAGATATAATAGTTACTGTCTAGTTTAGCATTTCAAGTGGAAGTGGAGGTTTTAAAAAACAGGTTAGACAAACATATGTCAGGGATGATCTAGGCTTACTTGGCCCTGCCTCAGCACAGGGGGCTGGACTAGATTCTTGCGGTCCCTTTCAGCCCTACATTTCTATGAATGTTTAAAACTCTGGCTGGTTTTGTATTTGCATAGTTGTCCCATGGCATTCTGGGTACTCTGAATCATATAAACTAAATGTTTTTGGGCATGGCTACACTTGCAAGTTAGAGCGCATTAAAGCAGCCCCAGGTGACCTAACTCCCAACTTGTCCACACTGGCAAGGCACTTAGGGCTTGGCTACACTGGCGCTTTACAGCGCTGCAACTTTCTCGCTGAGGGGTGTGAAAAAACACCCCCCTGAGCGCAGCAAGTTACAGCGCTGTCAAGCGCCAGTGTAAACAGTGCCCCAGTGCTGGGAGCAGTGCTCCCAGCGCTGTAAGATAATCCCCTCGTGGAGGTGGCGTACCTCCCAGCGCTGGCGCGCAACCCCACTCTCACTTAAAAGCGGTGCTGCGGGAGTGCTCCCACGGCAGAGCTTTGAAGTTTTGAGTGTAGCCACAGCCATAGAGTGCCTGAACTCTGCAACTGGAGCACTCCTGGTAATTCACCTCCACGAGAAGCATAATCTTTGCTGTACTGCGGCTGAAACGCCCGGGCATCAGGGTGAATGAGGTGTTGCATTACTGCGCTGTGATCAGCCTCCGGGAATGTCCCATAATCCCCTTAAATCAAGTGGCCACTCTTGTCATTCTTTTGAACTCGGCTGTAGGAATGCGGATATCCCCTTTCAAAGCTCCGTTTCTGACAGCCAGCATGCTTATGTGCTCCGGGACAAAGCACGCCATTAGTGTGGAATGCTGCTGTTGTGAGTGAGTGAGAGAGAGGCGGGGGGGGGAGGGAGGTCTGCTGCTGTCTGAACTTACAAGACAGCATGCTGACACACTCTCAGCACCCCAAAAACCAACTCTCCCCCCCATATACACACAACACACTCTCTGTCACACTCCACCCTACCCCCCGCATTTGAAAAGCACGTTGCAGCCATTTGCATGCTGGGAAAGCTACCACAATGCACTGCTCTTTGTGGCATTGCAAGAGTTGCTAATGTGGCCACGTCAGTGCGCTTCCAGCTGAGTGTGTAAATACACAGCAATGTTTTCCCTGCTGTGGTCTCTGAAGGCTGGTTTAACTCCCAGCACTCTACATCTGCAAGTGTAGCCATGCTCTTTGTTTATATATTTCAGCTACCTTTAGGAGTTGACCTTTTTTTGGCTTATTAATGTTTAATGTTATAGATTTTAAATAAGTTTCTAGTAAAGGCTACTGCTACCTCTCATAAAGGCAGATGGGAATTCAGAGATTCTCTTGAAACCTTATCCCTACCGGGACAGAGAAGCTTGTGTTCCCTCCCAACTTTCCTCTTGGTTGTGCTCTGGTCAGCCTTGTTGTTTACAGCACCAAAGAACTGATACATCAATTTCAAGATAAATTTTTACTTTGGGCCTTACCTTGCAAGTTCTTTCTCAGTCCCTGATTCAAAACCCATAGAAGTCAATAGACTCCCATTGACTTCAGTGCATAAGTGTGGACTCCATGGATGCTCCAGGGCTAGAGCACCCACGGAAAAAAAAAAAGTGGGTGCTCAGCACCCACCGGCAGTCCTGCTGATCAGCTTGTCCCCCTCCATCCCAGCACCTCCCATCCACCCGTGATCAGCTGTTCAGCAGTGTGAAGGAGGTGCTGGGTGGGAGGGTGAGGAGGCAGAATGGGGCAGGAAGAGGCAGGGAGGGGACAGAGAGGGGGAGGGGCCAGGGGCAGAGTGGAGGTCAATCATCTGCCCCCGGGAAATCACAAAATCTGTGCCTGTGCTTCAGTGGATTTTCAGTCAGGCCCGCAGGACCCAGTTCAATGAAGCACATAATTTAAACTTCAATTACCGAGTGTAGAGACTGCAATTAGGAGTAGGTCTTGTGTGTAGAGGGATTGGAACCATAAAGCCAATGATATCAATGGTTCTGGCTCAATCTCTGCTAATACCGCTTCATAAGGATCATCCACAATTGCCCCCTCACTAACCACACTTCCATTGTGTAGGGCCAGTCCATGCTGCCTCTCTGCTATACTTCCTTCCTCCTGGTCCTTGAGTAACACTGCAGGCATAACCTCTCCCCACCACACACAAATACAGCCTCCTGGAAGTGGGAGACAGTCATAACCTTAGTCTTCTCCCTGGTTCCATGTCAGCTTTTAGAGGAGACTGTCCTTTTGTCAAACTCTTTCTAGTGGTTTGTACTGAGATCAAAAGTCCATTAGCAGCCACATTGGGACTTTTATCCTTACTTCACCTAAGAACATCTAATCTTCCCACAGCCTCATATCAGTCACTGCCTTAAAAAGCAGAGCAAGCATGTGTAGTTGTATTGTGTACACCAACAATTCCAGTGACCCTATCTCAGCTTTCATCCTAAGCAAATATATATTGTTTTCTGTTCTACGTGAATGAGGAAGTTCTAAGAAAGCCTAAAAATAAGATTGGTAATGACCTTCAAGAGATGTTTCCTATCCCAACAGCTCCACTTAGGTTGAAGCTGCTGCTGCTTTTCCTGACTGCAGACACAGAGCGAGGCTGAAATGAGCAATCAGCTTGTTTATGGCAGGTTTTAGTGCTTCACTGCTGTAATAAGAGGCTTTGGCAGAAGGGATTTGGTTCTCGTGTACTTCAGTGTTTTCTGCTCAGTTTTGCTCCATAAAACCCAGGCTCTTGTTTACAAAAATTAGCAGCTTCCCAAGGTTTCTGCTGATTTTGAGGAATCAACCCCTTGCAGCTATGTGACACTAGCATGCAGCTCTCACTCCACCCGGCACTTGCGGAATGAGTGTTCCCTACGTGCAGTTGAGCACTTGGATTAAACACCTGCACAATACAATTGGCACAACCCAAAGAGCTGTTAGAGGCTCCATATCCTGTTTGGGAATCACTTCAAGTGAAATTAATGATTCTTCTCTGCACGCAAGACTTTTAAAAAAAGAAATCTACTTTTATATGTGCAATTACTCTGAAGCAGTGAGTGTGTGTGTGGCATATGCTGCTTCTCATCAGTTATGCAGCAACTTCATGGCTTGTAACGCCATAACATATATAGGATTTAAAACAACAAATGCCCTACATAGGTACATAGGTCACACATGCCTTTTGGAATGATAGGGTATCCTTGTTTTAAAGGGCATTTACATGGACTTCAATCATCTTTGGCTGCATTTAGGACATTATTTTAGTTCAAATTATCATCACAGCAGAGATTTAACAAACAAACAAAAAAAGGCCTTTCAAAAGGTTTTACATGCTGATGTGCAGTGTTGCCAACTCTCATGATATTATCGTGAGGTTCATGATATTTGATGTTTTGCTTAAAGTCCAAGCTCTTGGAGTAATGTGATTACATCTGAATCTCAGTTTTCAGTTAAAAAATGTTTTTGTACCTCCTGGTGGCAGAGAGAAGCTTAAAAGTGTGACAGCCCTTCCAAAGATCTGAAACATCAGAAAGCAAATAAAGAACAAAAATTATTTTTATGCTTATGAGTTTAAAACAAATCTCTCCTGATTGATATGGGGGGCCAACATGATTTTTTGAATACTTGGGGTTGGTGAGACTAGTCATGTGTCAGACTAGTTTGCCTGGTAATTTACAGCAAGAACTGAAGATCTGGCGCAGTTTGATGTCCAGATGAAGGCACAAAATCTTGTTAAGTGATCTCACCTGGCACTGAGCAGGGGAAGGGAGCCTGCATAGAATCCATGTCTGTGCCCTAAAGCATGTTCTGTAAAGCCCTGTCCTTAAGATTCAGGTGGCTGCATATCTCCAAAATCTGTGCGACTGGCCTAGGGCAGCAATGCACACCCACAAACACTAATGGATTTCTCAAGTGATGAAATGGTGTACATTGAACCCTTTGGAATGGAATCCAGCCCTGTAAATTCCTTAGGTTCTTCAAGGTGAAAAGTGGTGGGTGTTTTTAAAAATCCATTTGTACTGTTACAGCAGATAATTTCTGCACAGATGGATGTTATTTTAATACAAGTCTAATTGTTAAATTGCACACTCAACCAGCCTATATCCCAGGGTCTTTTAAATGTATCAGAACACTTTATTTTCTTTTGTTCTGATAAGTCATTTATCAAACAAGAGACTCCATGGACAAAGCTGACCTAGCGATTTGTGTCATCGAAAATTCTGAATACATGATATCTATATTTATCTGTCTGCCCGAGAAAAGTGTAATGAGAGCTAATGGACCAATCACAGCTACTGCTGCTACATAGCAGTATATATGGACCAATGCAAGCAGCATTTTAAGCTTGTGGTACTGTAGCAAGAATCTGTTGTTCAGTTTTCAGTTCTTAACTAAGGCATTTCACACATACTGTATCTTACTATTATCTCACAGTTCTGTTTTCAACTATCACAAACAGAACTGTACTGTAAGTATACATATATATATAGTGTGTAGCCAACAAATTTACCACCCATATCCAAAGGAATTTTGCTCAGTTTCTTCTAAACGAGGCAGTGTAAAAGATATAGTTTGTCATTGTTGAAATCATTAAATATCCTGCTGGAATCAAAGAATATGTATGTACAGAAAAGAGAATAAACTGAACAAGCTTGCACTACGGAAAGGCCTGAAGGTGGTGCTGTAATCCAACTGGAAAAACTTGGTTTACACTGAGACCTGCCAGAGTTTTTCATGCTTCTTTAGGAAAGTAGACCTCAGATTGGTTTTGTTCAATTTTTGTATAGGGATTTCTGAGCTGTAAGTGAAAATGACATAGACAAATCTTTTCATTTGAGATGGATGGGTATAGAAAACAGAGGGCTGCCAGTTGCATGTGGGGGAACTACAAAAACACCTTCCAGATGTGTTGCATAACCTGAACCCTTCCTAACCACCCACAAATCATACTGTGACTGGGAGAGAGGATGATGAATATTTTTATCAGGTTTTATTGCCTGGGAATGGACTGAGTGTCATCAGAAGTCAGTGTCATTGTCGTTGCATAAGGATCTCTCTCTCTCCACCTTGAAAAGCAGGGAGGTAAAAGGGGAAATGGGACAAAATGATATATCTTTCTCTCCTCTACTTTATCTTCAAATTTCCCCCTTCCATTGAAAAGTCCCACACCTCTGACCTATAGTATATATTGCAGAGGGCTCAGCTGTGGGTATCCTGCTAGCAGAGTCCAGCAGGACTGGCAAATTTACCAGCTAAAAATAGATTTGATAAGAAACGATTTCACCAAAAGAATAGTCTAACTATGACCTTCCCACCGTAACTGCAGGCTGTCTCTCCCTCCCCAACTGTGAGTTATTATTGGATTCTTTACTCTTTCATAAACTGCTGATTGGTGGCAGATTGTCTAGCAGCTGCCACCTGATCTAGTGCTTATTGAATAAATTTGCCTTTTAAGTTCTAGAACAGCCTTGGTCTGGTAACGGTTCTATAGAGATTTAGGGGAGAGGGGCAAGAAACAGTGGACTCTGGGCAGAGTTCCTTGCTAGGGAGCAGCCCTTTTTTGAGTCTTAGGCCCAATTCAGCAAAGCACGTAAATGTGTGCTTAACTTTAAGTACATGAGTAATCCTGTCCCTATTGAGCAAAGCATTTGAGCATATTCCTAAATTTCATTGATTTTTAGCACATACTTAAATGCTCTACTGAGGGCCTTAGTAAGTACTAGAATGTTCTCAGGGGTTGTCCTTTTTTCAGATGGTTCCTGAATCCCACACAAGTTATAGAAAATGCAGAGATTTTTAAAGAAAAAGGGATCTAAAAGCAGTATCAGTGTTGAGAGGAATGCTGGCTGTGCATATGCTCTCCCCTATCACCATGGGTAGCTACCTACAGGGACTAGGTTCTATAGCTGGGAGCAGGAAATATTCCCCTACTCCCCAGTGGGGTTCCAGGAGTAATATAATGCCCAGCAGAACCTTTTCATTTGTAATTGCAAAGTCCTCCAGGCTGGATTAACCTTTTGTGGGCCTGGTGCCAAACATATTTGTGGGTCCCCATGGAGGCAATAGAGCATGGCATGTGGAAGTCAGTCCCCAGAGCAAGGGACCAGCCAGGGGCAATGGAGCATGGCATGGCAGGGGTGGTCCTGCTCTGCCCAATGAGAGGGCACTATTTATAGACCAGCAGTTGCCAGACGCACAGTGGCCTGTCCATGCCATGCCACACCACATGCTCCCCCACTGCCCAACACCCTATGGCCAGAGCCCCCCCAGACCCACCCACAAATGCACAGTGCCCTGCACAACACCATCCCTGCCCACAGTCCCACCACAACTACCCAGCACCACTCCCTAGTGCCCCAATACACACAGATCCTCCCCGCCCCTTCACAGCCCAGCATGCCCTGCATACTCCCCACAGACCCACTCCCCCAAGCCCTGCCTCCTGGCTGCACTCACCGGCCTTGCTAGGAGGTGACTGTGTCTGCTGGGCTGAGCCGGCAGTGCAGCCAGGGCCAGTCCCAGGGCCGGGAATCGCTCTGGTCCCTCAGGAGTGGTGCAATCAACCAGGCCAGGGCCTGCCCTGGCTGGGCTCCCTCAAGATGCATTTGCCTGGAGGGGCCCAGCCAAGCTCTCCGCACTGTCCTTTTTTTCTCCCCCGAACCACACACCTGGCTGAGACTGTCCAGGCTTCTGCACCAGTCCCAGGCGGCTCAGTTCCGGGGAGACAGGTGGGGCTCCACAGGTGGTGGGAAGCAGAGATGACCCAGAGCCGGAGGTGCACTGGGGTCCGGCCAGGGGCCTGAGAGGAGCAGGGGGTGGGGCCAGGGAGCAGAGAGGAGCCCTTGGCCAGCTGGCAGGCAGGCCGAGAGAAGCAAGTGGTGGGCGGGGAGAGCCAGCGGCGTCTTGGGGCACAATGCAAGTGGAGCAGGCCGGGGCCCCTTCTCAGCACGGGCCCGGCTCCATGGAGCTACTGGAGCCATTGTAAACACAGCACTGCTCTGAAGAGGGATTCTGGGGCAGCTCCTGGCAGGTAGTATGGAGGGAGTGTGGCAGCATGGTTCTTAAGAGCTTCCCTGGTTCGCTGTCTCCTCTGAGGGGGCTCCTTTCCTCTGCATGTGTCCTAAGAGCTGCTGATTTCTGGCCATTGCACTCAATGGGAGGGAGCTCTGATCTTACCCTTCCCAGGAAACTGGGAAGAATGTATTCAAGGGGAAACTGGTAGTTTTCTGGGCTGTACGAGGAACTCCCCCAAAGATGTGGAAGATTAGCAGGTGGGTTTCTGTTTCTAGGTCATTAGCTGGTAACTTCCACTTCAGTGGTTTGTCTTTATATATTTGGTAGCAGTCAAACCCATTCAGAATTAAACAGATGTAGGTTGCATGAGCAATTGGTAGGTTCTTTTGCTACAACAGCTGCCGTTTCTTTAGTAGTAGAACTTTTTGCGAGAATAGGAGTGGGTAGCCCTGTGTCCTGGCCAGAATCCAACTTAGGTAATTACATTCTGCCTAAAAATTCAATGACTTGTTTATTCTTCCCTTCTGCTAAATGCCTGGGGATCATTCATTCTGAAACTTGCCATTTAAATGCAAAGTTATTAGATGAGTCATCTTCATTAATTTTATTCTGTATCTCAATCAAAATGTAGTTGTTTTGTATTCAAATAACACAAACGTTTCCTAATATGCGTATTTTAGTGGGTTCTAACCAAGAATACAGTTTATACATTTCAATGAGTAAGTCTCTCATGGCCTGATTTTTAGAGTTTTGAGTATCCACTGAGTTAACTTGGAGCTACAACTGCTCAGCAGTCTAAAAATCAGGCCAGTAATAACTAGTAGTTTAGAAACATAAAAATCTATTTTTACACTACAGTAAAAATGAAGAACCTAAATAAATGTAACTCATTAATCTAAGCCACTTCCGTACTCAAGCAAGATATATTTTAGTTCATGTACCGACCAGTAAAAAACTGACTGGTTTATTTTGGAAAGCAGATGTGAAAATAAAGAAACAAAAATCTAAATTAAGATTGTTGCGTTTTGTACTGTTGAGTTAGATCACTGATGTTCAAATGAATGTGGTGAAGCTGGATATAACCAAGCTGAGACTGATAGATTACATAGGCTTTAGCTCTTAAAAGACCAATAGAAATTGAGTTGAATACTCTTAGTTTTGAGATGGGAGGAGGGTAAGAAATGCAAATCCAGATCTAGAGTTTATAACGATGAAAAGACTGAATCCAAACACCCAAAACTGCAGGGTGATTATCTGGATCTCAGATTTTCCATTTTGTCCTGTCTCTACAGCAAACCCTGTTAAATCTGTGAGTGTGGGGCCCACAGAATGGCAAGGGCCTGCTTTATCATCAGGGGGGTAGGATCCGGCCCCAAGTGAACAAGAAATGGCACGCAAGATAGCTGCCCCATTTATGAAATGACAGATCATTCTCACTCTCACCCATTCCTCTATTAACCTAAAAAAGAATCTTCATAAAACCAGAGATATCACTAAGGGCGAGGGTGGCATCTTGCAATCCACCCCGAGTAAGGGCCAGCACCTGGATGCACTGCCCCAGCAGGAAAAGTAGGGACCCCAATTGTGACTAGGAGTCACAGTTCAATCCTGCTTCTCCCTTGCTCCGTCGGGGAAGTAAGCCATGTCAGCCCATTTCTTAGTGCAGCTTACTTCCAAACGGGCTCAGCTGTCCAGGCCAGTGTGCTGCAAAGGCAGGAGGGGCGTAGTCATGAGTCCGTCTATTCCCCACCTGTGAGGGAGGGAGGGTAGTGGTCTGGCAGCAGTTGCTCGCCAGGTCACAATGTGTGGGATTTTGGACTCAGATGGCCCATCCAGAGGAGTAAAGGGACCCATTAAGCTCCTTTACTCCCCCATGTGGGATTGAGCCTTACGGTTTCAGAAGTAGAGACAAAAACTGCTGTCCCCAAATTTGAGCCACCGAAGTAAGGCTTTTTGGAAAACAGCTCTCATAGGATTTAGGAAAACAGCCAGAGGCTTTGTATGATCAGAGTGAATTAAAATTCCTGTAAGTACAGAATAGCACTTTAGGGCTCTCAGCAGCCAGAGGGCAGGGCCAGGCTCCTCTGCCTGCTCCCACTGCCTTTTTGAGAAAGCCAGGGAGCTCAGCAGTAGGTTTCTGCCAGAGCTGTTGGACTGTATGTCCCAACTCATTGGTGCAGAGTCTCCCTCTCCCCCAGCTTAGTCATCTCGCCTCCTGCTCTACTTCTCAGCGAGATATTGAAAATTCTGAAGAGCCACAAAACATTTCTTCTAAGGATTTGCAGACTCTTTATTCTGGCTGTGCTTCAGCCAGCAAAAAAACAATCTGCATAAAAGTACAAAGAAACCTTTTAAAGACCACAATGATCCTAGTTTAGCATTGTTTCATTGAGAGTGGTTGTTTGTTTACTAGCATGGAACCTATCAGTGCATAATCAATGCACAGAATATAAATAATCAATGCATAGACTATAAATATAAACATTATATAAAGGTTCAGCCCTGCAAACCAGATATAGGATGGGAGGTGGGATGAGTTGGTCCTCTCTGTTTTAGGGAGCAACCTGCTTCATGTGTCTCTCTGTTTTAGGGTTCTTGTGTGTGATTATTCTGAATTCTAAGAAATGAAGCAGTGTTATGTTGCCACATTCAAGCAAGAGTATTTACATTTTTATCTAATTTCTGTGTGTGTGCCGTCAAGATGTGTGTGGAGGACGGAATTGGATTAAGCTAATAACTTACTGCTTGTGGGCAATGAAATAGAAGTGAGACTTGTAGAAGGTAGGGAGGTGGTGAGCAGGCATGGCGCTTCATGTAGATTGGTTAATGAACGTGCATGAGTGGGAGGCAGCAGAGATGAAGGCATGAAGATGGGAATAGGAAAAGGATACAAATGACGCCTGGGGCTGTGGGAGGAGGTGTAGAGAGGAATTGCCAGCAATGGTAGAGCAGAATTGTGTAGAAGCTTGTAAGTGAGAGCAAGATATTTAGGCATTGTCTACACTGGCATTTTGTCGGCAAAACTTTTGTCATTCAGGAATGTTAACCCCCCCCCCCCCCCCAGCGATAAAAGTTTTACTGACAAAAAGGGCGGGTGTGAACAGCGCTTTGTCGGCAGGCATGCTCTTCTGCTGACAAAGCCGCTGCCGCTTGTGGGGGGTGGAAGTTTTTTGTCAGCAGAAGAGCTCTCTCCTGCCGACAAACAGCAGCTACACTGCGCACCTTTTAGCAGCATGGCTGTAGCGGCACAGCCGTGTCGCTAAAAGCCTTGTAGTATAGCCATAGCCTTACATCTGAAATAGAGCTGGAAGAGGAGTGAATAGAATGATGCAAGTAGGGGGAGCTGTCCTAGCTGGAGCACCAGGCAAAGAAGGTAAGTTTGAAGCTGCAATTAGGATGGACTAGAGCTAAGTGTTCCGTAGCTGCGTGACACACAAATTCTAAGGCCAGAAGGGCCACTGTGATCAAATAGTCTAACTTCCTGCATAACAGAGGCCATAGAACATTCCCAAAATAATTCCTGCTTGAACTAAAACATATCTTATAGAAAAACACCCAGTCTGGATTTAAAAATTCCCAGTGATGATGAATCCACTATGATCCTTGGTAATTTGTTGCAATGGTTAATTACCCTCTGTTAAAAATTGATGCCTTTTATCTAGTCTGAATTTGTCTAGCTTCAACTTCCAGCCATTGGATTGTGTTAGCTCTTTTTTCTGATAGATTAAAGAGCCCATTGTGACGTTGTGCAGTCTATATGGTTTTATAAAAACTTGATAATAAGTCAATATAATGTAACTGAGATAGTTTTAGAGAAAATACGGTAATAAGTGAATGTAAGTAACTGGGATATGCCTCATGCAAAAGGTCTCTTGTAAGGTATCATTACAAAGCTTATAATCTACTGAGTGTGATCATCTGATTTGCATAAATGTACCACTCTTGTATCTAAAACTAGAAATATAAAATGTAACTCTGAGGGCCTATTGTAATTGTGTAAAGTGTGGACCATTAATGATGGTTTGGAATCTTGATGACTCCCATTGTCTGCAGATGGCTGTATTTACCTGTGAGTCTTCCCGTATATGTGTGTGCTGGCAAGTGAGTAATGAAGTCTTGCAGTGACATGTGATCATGTCACCTGAACTGGAATCCATCTTTAATCTGGTGCTTTTCCAGTGAGGGGGGGGTGGAAACCCAGAGAGACAAAGAGTTCCCGCCTTATGCAAAAGATATATAAGGGGGGAAGAGAACAGAGAGGTGGAGAAGCCATCATGAAGAATCCCCTAGCTACCACCTGAGCTGCAACAAGAGCTGTACCAGGGGAAAGAATTGTGCCCAGGCCTGGAAGGTGTCCAGTCTGAGAAAAACTTACTGAAACATCTCTGAGGGTGAGATTATCTGTATTTAGTTTGATTAGGCATAGATTTGCGCATTTTATTTTGTTTTGCTTGGTGACTTGCTTTGTTCTGTCTGTTACTACTTTGAACCACTTAAATCCTACTGTCTGTATTTAATAAAATCACTTTCTATTTAGTAATTCACTCAGAGTATGTATTAATACCTGGGGGAGCAAACAACTGTGCATATCTCTCTATCAGTGTTATAGAGGGCGAACAATTTATGAGTTTGCCCTGCATAAGCTTTATGCAGGGTAAAACGGATTTATCTGGGTTTAGACCCCATTGGGAGTTGGGCATCTGAGTGCTAAAGACAAGCACACTACTGCGAGCTGTTTTCAGGTAAACTTGCAGCTTTGGGACAGGAGATTCTGACCCTGGATCTGTGTCTGGAGCCAAACGGGAGTGTCTGGCTCAGCAAGACAGGGTGCTGGAGTCCTGAGCTGGCAGGGAAAACAGAAGCAGGGGTAGTCTTTGCACATCGGGTGGCAGCTCCCAAGGGGGTTTCTGTGATCCAACCCGTCACACCCATTATCAAATATGTGTTCCCCATGTAGGTACTTATGGACTGTAGTCAGGTTACCCCTTAACCTTCTCTTTGTTAAGCTAAATAGATTGATGGGGAAGCTGGTTGTAGTAATCAAGATGGGAGAGGATGAGGGCACAGTGACAGCTATTGGGACAGAGAAGATGGGTTGAATTTTCAGTATGTTGTGGAGAAAAAACAGTGAGACAGGGGTATGAGATTGAGATGGAGGAGTTGAAAATGACCATTCCGCCCCCTGCATGGCAAGCTTCGGGGAAGGGTGTAATGTCATTTGATAATGTTAAACGACCGTAATGGAGAGTCTTCACTGTTTCATCCCTTATGTATTTTGTGAGCCTGACTTTTTGAGAGAGCCTTTGTTGCAGGAGCAAATAAAATAATGCATTGTGAGTGCAGGGATTAGCATTTAGACCTGTGCTCACAGCCTCCAACGACTGTTATTTGCATTGGCATAAAAAGCAGCTATGTTAAGGCCTGGCTGAAAATCAAGCCCTTTGTGAGCTGCCTCGAAGGCTTCAGCAGATGGAAGCCATATAAATAAAATGTGGTGTCATTATTACCTAGCTTAACAAGTCAGTGTATCTGTTAACAATGCTTATTTGAAATGGCATAACAACTAATCTATCCTGAAAGGTGAGTTTATCTTATATACTGGATTGAGACACTTAAAAACAAAATATACAGTCCCCCTTCTCTGTAGTGAGGATGCTTGGAGTCTTAATGCTCTTCAATATATGCAAAAGATTACTGCTGTATAGTTTAAACTGCCTGATTAATTCTATTATTGATAGTATCACCAGGCATGTTACAACCTCTGTAGAACTGCTATAGCTTCCCGCCACCCCAGTTTAATACATCCCCAGCCCCATTAACAATGAGTTATGCCCACTATTTTGTGAAGATGTGGTTAACCACAAACAAAGGACTCTTTATTCAACAGGGATTTGTATATTTCTTATAGCATCACAATGTTCTAAATGAAAACAAAAGAAAGACATAGTATTCCAGGCTCCAATTCTGGAAATGTGAGGTTGTAATGCACGTAGAGTCCTCACCTCCTATAAGTAAGGAATTCAGACCCCTATCCCTGCATGCTCCTTACTTTCTGACTTCCTAGCCAGCACTAAACTCCTTAGTTTGATTTATCCTGAGTGTTTTTCTCCTAGAATACCCTCCAAAGCTAGCCCTTTAAATCTGGGAAACACAACCAGTTGTGGCCTCAAATAGCTATTTTTGTCTCTGATTGTTACAGCTGACAGCCACCTCCCTTCCAGCTAGCTCCTTATGTGTGGCTTTCCTCCTGGATTTCTTTTTTCATTCCTACGGAGGTGGCTGTTTTTCACATTGCTCCCTCCACTCCACCAGCAACAGCATAAGCCAGCATTCCACATCATTGTTAAGTTTTTTTAGTCCATCTTATGCAAATCAGGCTGCCAATGCATGGTAGTCCTCTATATTTCCATTTTTTACCAAAGGCAAAAAGCGATTAGAAGGTTCTATTCTTGCCATATGGCTGACACCCAGGCCTGACAGTTCAGCAGCTGAGTTTCGTTTCTGGAAGATTTCACAGCGCGCCTATGCTGAATGAATTTCCTTGTCAAAATACGTGCCTTAAAATGAAGTTTAGATTCTAATAGTACTGGCTTGATGTGTAGAGGGCATGCTGGAGAGAGGAGAGGGAGTGGCCTGAGGATGTGGTAGTTCAGCTATTCTTGGCTGGTAGACAGCCACTAGGGGGCCATTGCAGTCAGAATTATTTGGGCATAAGCTTTCGTGAGTAAAAACCTCACTTCTTCGGATGCATCCGAAGAAGTGAGGTTTTTACTCACGAAAGCTTATGCCCAAATAAATCTGTTAGTCTTTAAGGTGCCACCAGACTCCTTGTTGTTTTTGTAGATACAGACTAACACGGCTACCCCCTGATACTTGCAGTCAGAATGTAAATTAGAGCAGCCCTGAAGCTGCCCTGTATTTTAAGTGTCCCGCTGCTTCCCTGCTCCTCTAGAAATAATGGAAGATATTAGATGGAAAGGGTCTATTAGGCCTTTAGCCCACACACACCCCCAATCCAGGATTGTTCTGTATGATACATTTTCTATATATCTTCTTATAATATTTATATTTGCTTATTTCTAGGAACTTATTTTAAAATGTGCAAACAAGGAGCTTTCTCTTCAGTGGATAAGCAATGCAGGGTAGAACCCAGACACCTTGCACAAGCTGTGTATTGCTTAAACCGTAGCGTCCATTAGAGCAGCCCAATCTGTTTAATCGTTAATTTCTTCAAGTGGCACAGAGATACAGCCCAAAAGACTAGTGCTTGACTGCTAATAAGAAAGAGAAGATGACTCATTGCTACTAAAGGTGAGTTATGTAGAGTAATTATATTTTAGTGGATCTGTTTATGAGTTACTTTCCCAGATGTAGAGATATTAAAGCTCCTTCCCACCGCCCTGCCTGCCTCCCTCTCTCCCCCACAGCAGTAGACGCACAAGCCCAGCATTCCACATCATTAGCATTGCCATTGGAGCTGGCACACGTGTGCACACCCAAACCTGAGACACAGAGGTGAAGAATATTTTTATGACATTATTTTTATGATAATCTATTTCAATGGTTAATTTAGTTTAGGGCACTGATTTATAACAAGTTTATAGATCTTTTTTACTATTCTTTGTTGAATTATAGAAGTGGCATGTGTGAAATGGAAGCACTTGGCCTATTGTTCTGCTTCTCACGCAACCAGTAGAGTTCAGAGAATAAATAGATCTATAAAATTAATATATACAGAGAGAAAGGGACAGAGACAGAGAGAATATGTAATGCTTTAGAGTCTGATACCACATTTATCTCTCCCAGTGAGGCTAAGACTCAAAAATTACATGTGGAAATACCACAAAGATCTTACCCTCTTGCTGTGGTGAGAAATGACTTCTCAGAATCTTACCTGTTTCATTTATAAAATCTGTTTCATTTATAAAACCAGTCTGCATAGTGTAAGTTTTCCAGTTTTTTTTCTTTAGGATAGGACCATATTACTGGGTTAACTTTTTGGAAACAGGCCATCGGTTACCAGGGGTATTGTTGTTTGGGGATTATAGGTTGGCTTTTATGAAAACGTAACTGCAACAGGATTTAGACTCCTATTTTTACACCATTACATCATATCATATTTAAACACAACACTCATATTGTGATATAATATCAAATATATAATATACAGATCTAGGTATATGTATATATCTATGAATACACATACATCACATGCTTTTGAGCATTGGCCTGCTAAACCCAGAGTTGTGAGTTCAATCCTTGGGGGCCACTTAGGGATCTGGGGCAAAAATCAGTACTTGGTCCTGCTAATGAAGGCAGAGGGCTGGACTCAATGACCCTTCAGGGTCCCTTCCAGTTCTATGAGATAGGTATGATATCTGTAATTTAGGTGTGATAAACTGTGCTTAGCATGTAGCTTTGATTACCTCATCTTTACTCTGCCCACTAATGTCTCCCTTGAGATTTATTCTATTTCAAACCTCTGTGAATCTGCAAACAGCTATAATCAAATAGCCCAAAACAAAACAAAAACCTTAGCTTGCAACAAAAATGTTTCCTTTTCCCCCAAAATGGGGATCTACCGCCATACAAAAAGTACATTGGTCTGCGGTCCAAGATGGGTAATACTCAGTCCTGGACAAGTGACAGGTTTATGATCTGTCTCAACACTGCAGGGCAATGCAATGGGCTACCATTTGCTTCTAGTCTTGGAAGAGACCAAGATAGCTGACTTTCTAATTAGGGAATGGAGAAGGATTTGTCTAAGTTTGAGTTAGAACTTTGTCTATTAATTTGCCTGAGATATTAGCATGATTAGTGTGTGTGTATGTGCGTGCGCGCGCGCGCGCAAAAACACACCAAAAATATAATTCCAGTCCTTAGTATTAGTGTAGTTCTGCTTGACTTACCATCAGTCTGATTCTGTGCCGGTGGTATTAGCAGAACTCTTTTTCTAGTTGCTAAGATGATTCTCAATCAAAGATTTAACAAAACCTTTTAAAGAGACCCGAGTTCAACAATTAATCCATATGGAAATGACTCGGTCACTTCAGAGCTCTTATAGCTCTTCCAGCTTGTATAAATCTTTTAGTCCTCCAATGGATGATTTTACAGTCTGCTGCTATTCTAAACTCTCCCTTTCCCCCTGAGCTCCCATCTCTGATTGATTAGTTCTCTACCCGTTCAGTGGAGTAAGCAAATGGGTAGTGAGTAGATAATTGTAGAACTAGTTGATGCCTTTTCCTTTCATATGCATTAATAGTCTGCTTTAATAAACCTATTCACATACTACCCTTTCTTCTGCCGATTATAAATATATGGTAATATGAGGTCTGTCTTCTTGTCACAACACGTCACCACTTCTATTTGTACAAAACAGAGTAAAAACACTAAATATAATCTTGCAGTCAACTGGAAGGAAAAATCCTAGTTTCTTCTGTCAGGGAGGAAAGGCATAAAAATGACTTGAACAGAATTTCAGTTTATCTTGTTAGGGTTTAAAGGAAACCAATTGCTTTCATAAACTGGGAGACATTTAAAGATGTCAAAAGTTGTAACAAAGTTTAAGAATCTTTGTGAAAAGAATAGTAGGATTTTTTTTCATTTGACATATCCATCATTCTGTTCAGTCACGAACAAGGACAGGCCAAACAGCAGAATATTTTGACAAATAATGAAAGGGATAGTTTTAAAAACTAACAATACCACTGACATTCCCCCCACCCTCCACTAATGCAAACAATAAGGCTTAAAATTCTGGTGTGGTCAGAAAGTTGGAAGGAAGAGCCAAGTTACAGGATCTGGCTTAGCTATATATAAACAATTGGAGCAGATTATTAGATAATAAGAAAGAAAATATGTAAATAATGCATGTCACTGATTGATTGCCAGGGTTTAATCCACTTCCTTGGCTCAACATCATTCACAGACAGAGGGCAGAAGAAGAGCCAAACGCACAGTTCAGTGCTGTCTAGACTCTTTATTGGTTTGTCCATCTCTATAAATCTGTTGTATGGACATGTTCGCTCTGCTTTTGTTTTGCTAGCAGTTCTGAAAACACATTTGCACTAAATCATTGGCTATGCCTACTTGTGCTAGCAGTGTATTATGGCAGAACCTCACACCTCTTAAGTCCAAGTTAAGTAGCTATTTCCATTATATGTTGTGCTTCAGAGGGTTAAAGTTGTCAGTAGAGATTATTGTTTTGGGGTTTTTACACAGGGCGGGGGTGTGTCTTAATTTGGTTTTTCCTTTTTTTGTTTATTTTACATATAAATGTTAATCAACCAAATAGCTTTTGCTGGGTTTGGCCAACCTACCCAAAAAAGAGCTTTTTATTTTAGAAACAGAAATTTTGCAGATCCTTTCTCCGGAATGATGAACCCAGTGGGATGTAAAAGGAAGAGGAACATTCACATTATGGATGAACACATTGTTTGCCCCCCCCCCCCTCAAAACACAGGGTCAGCAGTTCTATTAGTCCAGCTAATTTCTATCAAATGACAATCTCAGAGTAGTGTTTCTTGTGCCTCTCAGCTGTTAGTGAGACACTGGTACATAATAGAACCAATTAGTTAAATCCCCCATCCGGTGATTAGATTTTCTAGCCCTGAATCATGGCTACATTCCGGCCCCTTTATGCTGCTCTGGTGGCATTAAGGGCTGGAACCTGAGCAAATTTTTGTACAGAGATCTTCACTTGAGCTTCAGAGGGAATAGGCAACCCTACATCCCCCCCCGCACCCTCCAAGGCATCTCTAATTTATGCTGGGGGCTGGGCATGTCCCCATCCAGGCTCAAGATATGAAGAGCACAAAGGTGGCTTTACTCCTCACACTGCCCAGGCTGCTGCTCCTAAACTACAGCACACGGGAGGTGCAGTTGAGAATCCAAGCTGCTATGTGCACGTAGTTACTGAAAGCAAGATTTAAACCAAGCCGCTAACTAACCAGTGGAAGAACTCCCAGAGGGAGGAGGTGGATTCTCTGTCGCTTGCCATCTTTAAATCAAGATTGGATGGCTTTCTAAAAGAGATGCTCTGGCTCTTCCAGAAGGAATTACTGCATAAACTGTATGGCCTCCTGTGTTATGCAGGAAATCTAACAAGATGATCAATAGTAGCCTTAAATTATGAATAGATCTGCCACAGTCTCAGGAGCAGGATGAACTGGCACTATAGGTCTAGTTGGGATTTGGTATTTCTCATCTCAGTTGCTCCCAAATATGCCAATGAATCCTTTGCACTAGCTGTAATGGTGCTTCATAGGAGGTGTTGGGATAGCTGCCTCTAGATATTCTTGGGTGCATCTTTTTCTGTGTCGTCCCCAGTCCCTAGCTTTGTTTCTGTGTTTGGACAGCTCTTAATTCTTCTCTCTCTCTCCCTTTTGTTCCTCTGTTCTGTCTGTTTGCTCCTTTCCCTGTCTTTTGTCATGTCATTCTCTGTCTCTCTACAGTCAAGCCATAGACATGAAATGTATTAGGATTGAAGAGCACTTTGCAGCCCCCTCATCTTGTAAAGTGTTTGATCTGCAGGGAAACAGACTAATCCTAATCAAGTACCCAGGGCCAGCTCCAGGCACCAGCCAACCAAGCATGAGCTTGGGGCGGCACCATATAAGGGGTGGCCAATGTTGGGGTGGCGGGGGGTGCTTGCGGTGTTTTTGTTTTTGTTCGCGGGGCGGCGCTCGAGAGTTATTTTTTGTTTCGGTGGTGCGGCACTAGGGGGGCGGGGGCTTCAGTGGCGCGGTGCTTGGGGGAGGTGGTAGGGGTTTGGCCAGCACGGCCCGGCGGTTTGGGTGGAGCGGTGCAGCGTTCCGGGGGTTTGGGCGGCCCGGCGCGGCGCTCGGGTGGGGGTGGGGGTTTGGGCGGCCTGGCGCGGTGCCCGGGCCGATTCAGTTTTGGGCGACCCGGCGCTCAGGGCTGGGAGGTTAGGCGGCCTGGCGCGGCGTTGGGGGGGAGGGTTGGCGGCGTGGCACGGGGGGGGGGCGCTCTCTTTTTTTGCCTGGGGCAGCAAAAAAGTTAGAGCCGGCCCTGCAACTACCCTCTGCAAGCTATTTACAAAGGGATCTGCGAAGATAACAGCTTACTATGCTAGTCCTTTCCTCTTTGCTTCTGTCCTGTGCCACCTTTAATGCGGTGCCCAAAGTGACTGCCTATCCCCCTGTCCCTAAAACTAGCCCTGAGAAGATATGCCAACATGTCTCCCTCTAGCCAAGTCAGGAGGAGATGTGCTAAACTTATTTAATTTAGAAGTCTGTCATCCAAATGATTATTAATTGTATTACAGTAATGCCCACAAAGTGCTAGATGCTGTCCAGCCATTAGCTTGTGGGCTGTGTCCTGTACACCTAACAATCTAAGAAGACGAGCGGTGTACAAAAAAGAGCAGGAAAAGTATAAAATGTATAATTAAAATGTTTTAAAAATAAATACTAGCTATCCCCCAAATGCCCCAGTCTCTAGTCATTGCTAGGTGGCTAACTTCTTATAGGTTTCATAATAGAAGTGGGTCTTGAGTAGGGATTTGAAGGAGAAGGCATTGCACATTACTCAGTTCAGGGAGAGTGTTTTGTGCATAAGGGGTGGCTTGGAAGAAATCATGAAAATAGTGTTGGAGAAGGGAACAAATGGGAAGGCAAAGCTAACTTAAAGGGCAGAGGAGTGATATAACAGTCACAAATGGAAAGATAAGAAGACACAAGGTTGTGGAAGACCTTAAAGATGAAGACCAGGAGCATGAGTTTGTTAAAGGCAGGGAGTGAGTGGAGGGGTTGGAGGGAGGATAACCTGTTCTAAGTGAAGTAAGATCATCTTAGTGGCTGTGTTTTAAATGGACTAGAATGGGTCTGATGGCAGACTTTTGCTCCTTGTGGCTTCCAAAGCATCTCTTACTCTGTGTGCTTTCTTAGGGTGCAAATGCAGTGGTATTGGGTAAATTAATGCAAATCAGAGTTATGGTAAAAAGACTTCCCTTCCCCACCAGTAGAAACCTCTTGCTCTTATAGCAGGTACTAATTTTGGTGGGACTGTAACACTGTGTCCAGAAACTGCCTTGTATGAGAGCACACTTCTGCCACATGGACCAAAACTTTACAGCTGAAATTCATGTTGTTGTTTGAAATTTTAAACATGATCCTGATTCACCTTGAAGTCCCATTGTTTTCTTCCAAGAATTTCCTGGTCAAATATAACCACGCACACAATAACCATTAGCCTAGAGATAAACATCTCTCTCTTCAATATTGCTAATATAGGGTTATTACATACAGAGAGGCTTACCCCTTTCATAGGAGACAGTGTCTGTACTTTCACAAGCACCATCTGAAGCTTATTGCTAGAGTGTATTCATGTTCACAGCTTTCTGTGGGAATCTGTATTTATTATGTATAGGTAAGAAATTTCTGGCACCATGTTTCTATTCCCTTCAGCTGATCAGATATTGGTATGTTTTGTCCTGCAGGCAGAAGAAGTTACTTTTTCCATGCTGCTTCTCTGCTGAATTTTTGCAGGCTGGCTTTTGACAACAACTTTGGGTCTGTAAAGGGAAATAACATGAACCACGTTTCTAATGAGCAGTAATTACAGGTTTAAATAGTTGGCACAATCAGTGTTCAGTGATTTCATTATTAGATGGCACCATAATTTATGCTAATCCTGATAACGGTTCCGGATGAGAGAGGTCCAGACATAGGAGATTGCACTGCAATTATTTACACCCTGTATTTCTGAAACAATAGATATGGTAATTTGAAAATCAGATGACTGTGATCTCATTTATTCTGGTAGGAAACACATGTAACAAGTTGTGTCAACAACTGTAAAATTAAATAGAGGTATTTGACTTCCATTCTAGGTCGATTCCTTCTTCTTAGCTTTCCTTGCCCTAAATACACTTCTGGCCAGGAACCATGCATGGAAAAAAGTCAAGAGGCAGAAAGCAGCAAGCTACTTAAGATATGGAATTTTGTTTTACTTTTCTCAGTGCACATTTTCTGTCTGGCCGTAAGTTCTTGTTACAAGGTGGAACGTGGAAGCTATAGATGGCAAGTGACAGCTGTCCCCTACTGGGCATCATGGTCCTGCCTTCCTATGACTATAAACTCTAACCACTGTAAATGGGAGACATGTTGCCCCATCCCCCCACCTTCTTCAAATGCAGCCATCTGAAACCTACTCCCCCTTAGCTCTACTCTGCTCCTGTTCCAGTGGGTCTGTGATGGGGTATAAATGCCACACAGGTGAGGGTTAAAGGTAGTCTGAGAGCTCAGTTAGTCCACCCTGTTGCACCTGGGGTGTATGTAAAGCTTGATTTGTTATCAAACTCAGCTTGGGAGGAGTGGGGCCTTCTTCAGAAAGGAAGTAAAAGCTACAGTGGAGGTCCAGGAGAGGGACCCAGGTCACCAACAGCCCCATGTTATAAGGGATGTCCCTTATTTAAATAACAAATTGCCGGTTCCATAATAAATCAGTACAGGATGCCTTTTATCCCATATTTCAGTTCTGCTGGGTCTGAAGTAGTCTGAAGTGTTGCTCCGGCACCTGAAATCCAGGATGGAGTGATGCTCCAGCACTTTCCTTTGCAAAGTGCTACTGGTTGGCAGCTTGTTCTGGTGGATGGGGGTCGCAATGACACTCTCATCAGTCCTGGCCACCCCTCCATTTCGTATGACAGAAGTTGGGCCAAATGTGAGTGACATTGTGACCCCACCCACCAGGTCAAGTTGCCAACATCACTCAAATTTGGCCGACCCAGCTCTCTGTCTGGCAAGCAGCGCCCAGATCTGCAGAGAGAGAACCCCCAGGAAGGATGGGTGAGGAGAGGAGACTTGTCCCCAGAGGCTTAGTTGAAGACTGAGGACAACTGAGATCTGTTCCTATTTTTGAAATATAATGTTGGCAACCCAGGCCTAGAAGGAAGAGGGTTAGAGTTCCCTCACTCTGGGAAAGAAACCATGGGGACACTGAAGGTGAAGGGCTAGTCCTAATGCTAGGCCCTTGGAAAGGGCTGGAGGTCCAAGTCACAAGAAAAAGCAGACTGCCATAGGGCCAGACAAACTGTCAGCGGAGGACGCCAGAGAAAGAGAGCTTACTACACCACACCCAGCCACGAGGGAGTGTGTGGCTTGAGAATCATTCTTCTATAGGATCCCACTCCCAATCTATCCAACTGAGCTACCTGTAAATTGCTCACTTTTTAATTGAAACACATCTGTCAAACGGCAAAAAGGGACAATGTCAGAGTCAGCTAAACTTGCAGAGGGAAGCCAAGACAGGTTATGGAGCATGGATGCAACGTGTTCCATGCCAGAGATCAAGCTGAGTAATTTGACAGTTACATTCTGCATTAGCTGATGTTTCCAAGTGGTCTTCAGGAGAGAGCATTGCACTAATCCCTTTGGAAGTAATCAGGCATGAGTAACTGTGGCAAGGTCAAGTATCAGAGGGGTAGCCGTGTTAGTCTGAATCTGTAAAAAGCAACAGAGGGTCCTGTGACACCTTTAAGACTAACAGAAGTATTGGGAGCATAAGCTTTCGTGGGTAAGAACCTCACTTCTTTTGTGGGCAAGGTCCACATCTGAAATGAAAGGTCATAATGTACTCTGTTTGCCACCATCTTATCTGCCACTGTTAATGTATTAACTTCTAGGATATGGTATGTAGGCCTTGAAATAATTTAACCTTGCTATGGTAGACTAGGCTAATATGGTTAGACTTGGCGAATAATAGCTATAGCTCTCTGTACACTTCTGCATAAGACTAAGCAAATAATTGAGAGGAAATTTTTTTTGAATGAATTTAGCTTGTTTTTCGTTGGCAAACTGTAAGGTTTTGATGTTTTGCAAATGTATTTTTTGAAATTATCTATTGAATAAGTCCTGCAAATAATTGTTTTGTAGCTTGTTCACAAGCCGTTTGACTGGACATATAACTCACATGTTCTTGTTTCTATGCCCTGATGGATGAGTGTACATCTTTTAAATAGTTTTTATTGCAAATGCTCATATTTATAAGTCAAACATTTGCCTTAACATAAGAACGGCCATACTAGGTCAGACCAAAGGTCCATCTAGCCCAGTATCCTGTCTTCCAACAGTAGTCAATGCCAGGTGCTCCAGAGGGAATGAACAGAACAGGTAATCATCAAGTGATACATCCCCTGTCGCTCATTCCCAGCTTCTGGCAAACAGAGGCTAGGGACACCATCCCTGCCCATCCTGGCTAGTAGCTATTGATGGACTTATCCTCCATAAATTTATCTAGTTCTTTTTTGTGCCCTGTTATAATCTTGGCCTTCACAACATCCCCTGGCAAGGAGTTCCATAGGTTGACTATGCATTCTGTGAAAAAATACTTCCTTTTGTTTGTTTTAAACCTGCTGCCTATTAATTTCATTTGGTGGCCTCTAGTTCTTGTGTTATGCGAAGGAGTAAATAACACTTCCTTATTTACTTTCTCCACACCAGTCATGATTTTATAGACCTCTATCATATCCCCCCTTAGTTGTCTCTTTTCCAACCTGAAAAGTCCCAATCTTATTAATCTCTCCTCATACGGTAGTCATTCCATACCCCTAATCATTTTTGTTGCCCTTTTCTGAACCTTTTCCAAGTCCAATATATCTTTTTTGAGATGGGGCGACCACATCTGTATACAGTATTCAAGATGTGGGCGTACCATAGATTTATATAGAGGCAATATGATACTTTCTGTTTTATTATCTGTCCCTTTCTTACTTATTCCCAGCATTCTGTTTGCCTTTTTGACTGCCGCTGCACATTGAGCGGATGTTTTCAGAGAACTATCCACAATGACTCCAAGATCTCTTTCTTGAGTGGTAACGGCTAATTTAGACCCCATCATTTTAGGTGTATAGTTGGGATTATATTTTCCAGTGTGCATTACTTTGCACTTATCAACATTGAATTTCATCTGCCATTTTTGTAGCTTTTTGCAGTCTGCCTGGGACTTAACTATCTTGAGTAGTTTTGTATCATCTGCAAATTTTGCCTCCTCACTGTTTACCCCTTTTTCCAGGATCGTTTATGAATATGTTAAATAGGACTGGGCCCAGCACAGACTCCTGGGGACACCACTATTTACCTCTCTCCATTCTGAAAACTGACCATTTATTCCTACCCTTTGTTTCCTATCTTTTAACCAGCTACTAACCCATGAGAGAACCTTCACTCTTATCCCATGACTGCTTACTTTGCTTAAGAGCCTTTGGTGAGAGACCTTGTCAAAGGCTTTCTGGAAATCTAAATACACTATATCCACTGTATCCCCTTGGTCCACATGCTTGTTGACTCCCCTCAAAGAATTCTAGTAGATTGGTGAGATATGATTTCCCTTTACAAAAAAACATATTGACTATTCCCCAACAAATTATATTAATCTATGTATCTGACAATTTTGTTCTCTACTATAGCTTCGACCAGTTTGCCTGGTATTGAAGTCAGGCTTACTGGACTGTAATTGCCAGGATCTCTTCTGGAGCCCTTTTAAAAAGTTGGCATCATATTAGCTACCCTTTAGTCATTTGGTATAGAAGGTGGTTTAAATGATAGTTTACAAACGACAGTTAGTAGTCCTGAAATTTCACATTGAGTACCTTCAGAACCCTTGGGTGAATACCATCTGGTCCTGGTGACTTATTACTGTTTAACTTATCAGTTTGTTCCAAACCCTCCTCTAATGACACCTCAGTTTGGAACAGTTCCTCAGATTTGTCACCTAAAAGAAATGGCTCAGGTTTGGGAATCTCCCTCACCTCCTCAACCATTAAGACTGGGGAGGATAGCTCAGAGGTTTGAGCATTGGCCTGCTAAACCCAGGGTTGTGAGTTCAATCCTTGAGGGGGCCATTTAGGGATCTGGGGCAAAAATCTGTCTGGGGATTGGTCCCGCTTTGAGTAGGGGATTGGATTAGATGACCTCCTGAGGTCCCTTCCAACCCTGATATTCTATGATTCTATGAAGACCAATGCAGAGAATTCATTTAGTTTCTCCGCAATGGCCTTATCATCCTTGAGTGCTCCTTTATCATCTTGATTGTCCAGTGGCCCCACTGGTTGTTTAGCAGGCTTCCTGTTTCTGATGTACTTAAACATTTGTTTTGCTATTACTTTTTGAGTCTTTGGCTAGCTGTTCTTCAAATTCTTTTTTGGCCTTCCTAATTATATTTTTACACTTCATTTGTCAGAGTATCAGAGGGTTCAGTTAGGTTCAGCATCCACGCACAGGGCTGGCTCCAGCGGGGGCAGGGGGGGGGGCGGCAGCGCGGGGGTGAAGCCACAATCAGCAGCACTTCGGCGGGAGCTCTACCGCCGCCGCTTCATCCTTCGGCGGCAATTCGGCAGCAGGTCCTTCCTTCCGAGAGGGACTGAGGGACCCGCCGCTGAATTGCCACCGAACAACTGGACGGGCCACCACTTTCCCTTGGCTGTCCCAAGCACCTGCTTGCTGCACTGGTGCCTGGAGCTGGCCCTGCCCACACAGGCAGCACACTGTCCCCCAAACAAACAGACCACACGCTATATTTCAGTCCAGTAGCAAGGACACCACACCACAACAAACACAAACACACACACAACAGACAACAAACTTAGAGTCACGTAATCGCTTCTCCTTCACCTGGAGAAGTCCCTCACAAAACTCCCCTGTTAGCTGCTCCTGTTCGCTAGCTCCTTCCATGAATATTCTCTATTAGTTGTCTAAACTTGCCACTAAACTTCTTTGATGAAGTATTCAGAAAGGATCATGAACACAGGTAGCTTTTCATTTGAGCAAATATTTATGAAAATTTCTGAAGTGTTTGTTCAGGTAAAGTTCTCGATCAAGGGGCAATTTTTCATTAACTAGTTTTGAGTCCTCTCCTTAGCCCTATCTCTGTACTGGCACAGAGAAAGCTCCCACCCACTTCTGAGTACATTGGCAAAATGTCTGCCTGACTATTGACACTTCCATTTTGTGCATGACAGAGTCCATTACCCTCCCCTCCCCCTTAAAGCTAGTACTGCAGTATCATCCCTGGTAATCAAAGAGAGGAAATATATGAAATATGCACTGACTTTCAGTGTCCAGAGAGTGTTTTAGTAAATCTTTCTTCCTGGAATATTAGAGTCCATTCCCATTAGCAGCAATAATATAACTTTCAAACCTACAAAACCTGTTTATCAAAGCAGCACATGTTCAGCAAGGTAAGGCAGAAATGTAAAGGGTGGAGTAAGTGGGAAAGTTGCCATTCTCATTGTCCTAATTACAGTATATAATATTTTGGCAGAGTGACAACTAAGAGTCCTTTTATTCCAGTAACCTCTAACAATCAACAGGATATTACTTCAAGTATTGACATTAAGGCCCTGCTCTTGCAAGATGCTGAGCACTCTGGCTCCAACCCAACAAAGCATGTAAGTATGTGCTTAACTTTACACACATGAGTAGTGTGAACTCCTTGGCATGGCTGAGAGGTAAGATGGTCCAGTGGTTAGGGGGTTAACCTGGGACTTGGGAGACAGGGATTCAGTTCCTGCTCCGCCATAGATTTGAGTAAATTAGTTAGCTCCTCTGAGTTCTTCATTTGTAGAATGAGAATAGTAGTACTTCCCTACCTCACAGGGCAGTTGTGAGGATAAATACGTTAAGAGACTATAAGACACTCAGATATTGTAAATACAGTAAAAGCTTTTTTTAAAAAAATTCTAGTTAACTAAGAAGGAGGGAGTTTGGGTGTGAGAGGGGGTGCAGGACTGGGGGTTGGGGAACAGGAGGGGGTGTGGAGCACAGGCTCTGGGAGAGAGTTTGGATGCAGGAGGTGGCTCAGGGCAGTGGATTGGGGCACAGGAGGGGTTTCAGGATGCCAGATTTGGGGGGCGCTCACCTCGGGTGGCTCCCAGCAAGTGGCGACCTGTCCCTGCTGTTCCTAGGCGGAGGCACGGCCAGGCAGCTCTGCGCGCTGCTCCCACCCCGCCCCAAGCGCTGGATCCCACTTGTGGGTGGAGTCACCTAACCGTGAAATGCCGGTTTATAGAGCTTTCCGGTTGGTACAGGGCCAGATAACACAGCTTTTACTGTACTGTATTCCTAAAGTGAAGCATGTCTTTAAGTGCTCTACAGGAGCAGAGCCGTAGTGTTCAGCAACTTGCAGGATTGACCTCTTATGGAGCAACACATAACTATGTTCTAGTGCTGTCTACCTAACTCCCAAGCTAACTCATCTCACCACAAAGGTATAGTGGAAATGAACGATATAACTTAATAAAGCTCAGATATTTGATTTGGATAAGCACCAATAATCTTTGCAAATCAGCACCCCAAATTCAGATGAACTTATTATCTGAACTGTCCAAACCTCTTACGTCTGGAAAACTAACTTTCAAGAAGAGACTCTCACAATATTTTTGGTACTTCCTGCTTCCAGTCCAGCTGGAAATTTCATGAGAACAGCTTTTCTCATGGTATCTCAGCACTTCTATTTCTGGTCTTGGCTTGAACCAGGAAGTATAAAAGTGCATTAAAATTAATAGTAGTAATACGTAGATTTTTTTTTTTAAAAGTCAAACCTCAAAATTTGTTTTTGTTTTGAGTTTGGGGCAATGACGTTTCAGATGGGTTCTTGTTTTATCCAAACCAGTCTGACTCTACATCTAGTAGAAATTTAAACTATTAGAGGAACAAAACTGTGAAGAGAACCTGAACTCTGTGCAACATGGCGTAATTGTTATGATGGTAGCTGTCAAAAGCTGATTTAAATGTAATCAGCTTCTCCTTGCATTGGTATACAGCCTGTTTATACAGTAGCTATGCCATTTAGTATCTCTCCATGTTTAGAAAGAGAATGCTCCAATGTGCTGGGCATTTCCAGGAAAGATGTTTCATGTAGAAGCTCATTTTATAAATACTGATGTTAATTCCCCAGAAATGCATCTTAACTCCATAGGAAAGTATTTTTGTGTTTATTTTCTAGGCTCTCTGGAACCAGTAGACATAAAACACTCTATGTCGGAAACATACAGCATACAGCTCTGAGCAAAGGGGCCTATTTTCGTCATGGATAAGATAAACAATGGCCTAATTGGAGGAAACATCTCTCCTGGATGGAGCCCATCTTGGAGCTGTCAGCTGCAGAAGTTACAAATGGCTTTGTCGCTTTGTAACATAAACAGTGTTTGAAAATGTTGGTGCTGAGCTGTTGATATTAAAATCACCTCATTAATCACCTTTGGAAGTAACAAAGTTATCTAAGCTCCTATGCTGGCTTCCTATAGGGGATAATAATAATAACAATAATACTTTTTAAAAAGTTATTTATTATGTAAGGCCTCAGTCAACCTTCATACTGAGTAAAGTCTGAAAGCCACACATATGTCATTAGAAATAGTTTCTCAAAATGTGGAAACTGATCAGGTCAAGACCAGGTGTACAATGTGTGGAATGTAAAGGACACTTAATACTGTAATATGTAAAGGAGTTATGGGTGCCTTATACAGGAAGGTTGGCACTACGAGAAAGAAATGTTGGCATTTCTCTTTATTTATTTTTGTATTTTATGTGTTTGGAGAACTGGGGCAGTAACAAGGATTAGGATGGAATCTTGCAGCCTGGAAAGGAAGGAAAAAGGAAGAATCATTTTGCTGAAGGATGCTTACTAGTTTGATGATTTTTGTGAATTCTCACTAGAAAGGGAAAACCATGGGTGGTGAAGTGAATCCCCACTTTAGGGAAGCTAGCCTGCTGGCCCCGCCCCTTCTGCCTGAGGCCCCACCCCCCACACACTGGAGCCCTGAAACCTGCCCCCCATAACAGGAGGTGCCCTGAGGCCCCCTCCTTCCCCCCCGTGACCAGAGGAGCCCTGCCTTGCCCACCCCAGCCTCCCTGGATCAGCCCCACTAGCCCTAGGGCTGGAGACAGTGCTGTGCCAGGCCGCTCCCCCTGCGCCAGGCCATGCTGGCCCCAGTGTAGGCTGAGCCAAGCTGCTCCTGCTCCCTCCCACGCCTGAGCATCAGGCTGGGCCAGCCCCAGCACTGGGCTGAGTTGAGCCGTCCCCCCCGGAGTGCCATGCCAGCCCCAGCACCGGCCCAGCCACTCCCCCCCCCACTCCCAGCCCAAATGCTGGACCGAGCTGCTTCCTCCCGCCCAAGTGCTGGGCAGAGCCGGCGCTCCACTCCCCCCTGACCAAGCTGGCGACCCCAGTGCCCAGCTGAGCCACCTCACTTCCCCACCAGATCCCTGCACCCGCAACTTGCTTGCAGCATCCCTCCTCACTCCCCCGCCCCTGAAGAGAAGCAACGCAGCAAGTAGCGGGGACCTGTGGGGGAGTGGAGTGCAGGTAGGCAGGCGGCAGAAGCAGCAGGCAGTGGGTGGGGGAGACCTCGGGAAGGGGCAGGGCCACCATGACCCAGGTGTCCCTCGGGGGCTTAGCCTTCCCTGGCCTATTATACCCTTCTCCTTGTAACAATCTTTTACGTACTTGAAAACTGTTATTGTGTCCCCTCTCAGTCTTCTTTTCTCCAGACTTAAACAAACCCAATTTTTAAAAAATCTTTCCTCCTAGGTCATGTTTTCTAGACCTTTAATCATTCTTGTTGCTTCTTCTCTGGACTTGCTCCAATTTATCCACATCTTTTCTGAAATGTGGTGCCCAGAACTGGACTCAATACTCCAGCTGAGGCCTAATCAGCACAAAGTAGAGCAGAAAAATTACTTCTTGTGTCTTGCTTACAACTCTCCTGATAATACATCCCAGAATGATGTTTGCTTTTTTTGCAACAGTGTTACACTGTTCACTCCTATTTAACTTGTGATCCACTAGGACCCCCAGATCCCATTCTGCAGTCCTCCTTCCTAGGCAGTCATTTCCCATTTTGTATGTGTGCACTGCAACTGATTGGAGAAGTCCATGATATCGTAGCTGATGGTGTTAGATGCTATTAGGTGGTTGAGGGACATCTACATAGAACACATCACTGGACACTGGCAATACCAGAGGGGATGAGCTGAAATACTTTCCTTGTGGATTGTATTTTCTAAATGGACAGCCTATCCTAAATTCTCAATTACTGAGGGACAATCTTCACTCATTGATATATTTTGCTTTCTGCCACCAACTCTCTGTATAACTTTTTTCATGAGTAATGTACCTGAATGCATGGATGCTAAATATCTAAACTGTATTCTTAAATTCATTCACCTAAATTTGGGTTATTCCTGATTATGCACTATATGTATCTTATGACTTTAAAAACAACCTTTGTATTTGTGGGTAATCTAAGCACTATACCCAGATGTACAGACACTCTTTTCAACCTATGTATTATACATATTTTTTGAACATTAGCTTTAATAAAATTTTTAAATCTGAAAAAAAAAGCAAAGATATAGCAAAAGATGGGGGTGTTAGAGAGCCTCAAAGACTAGAGATGTAATTCATCATTGGCCTACACCTTATGTAGTCACTTATGTTTCCAGTACAAAGTGGGTGTAACATGCAATTTAGAATGGTAGCATTTTGCACCAACTTCTCTCACTTTGCTGCCTAGGGGCATGTTGTTTGTTGTGCAAAGAGGGAAGTTTTTAAGTGGAAGGAGGATGAAGTATTGCATTACCAACAGAAACAACTGTTTGTGTTTGTCTTTTGAAGTGGTATTTGAATATATACATTCCTGGAAGACACTGTGTTGCACAAGAATCTTATTTACAAGCTTTCTCTAAAGATAAAATTATGTAGATTTACAAAATGTTGTCCACAAAAATTAGTGGAATTTAGTTGTAACTAAAGACTTCCTTAATCATTGAAGCCATATTGCATACTGCATTTCTTTATACCATTTTAGGTGGAAAAAAAACCCACTTGATTCTGACTGCTGTCATGAGATTGGAAGTGATGCACAGAAACACATGATGTAACTCTTTAAATTGCTTCTTAGAGGTCAATCATCAAAAGCAAAACTGCACATTTAAGTTTTGGAGAGAAGGCTGGGTGGTTCTATGCGAAAAAGAAGAAATGCAAGGTCTATATTTTGGTCAGGTACTATTTGAAATGACTGTAGCCTAAGGAAAATGAAAATACACACACAATGTTTATCTTATTTTTTTCCTGACTATACTCCATGTCAACTATATTACTTAGTATGAAAAGATATGTGATTCTCCAAGTACACCCTGTTAAAGCCATTGGGCCAGAACTTTCGGTGGGAACACGCGAGAGGGAGGAAGCCTAGGTAGCTTTCCCTTTGCCACTCTTCCGAGGCAGCTTCAAGGCTGGTTTAACTTACACCAGTTGGCTGCTTGCCCGGTGTCACTGGAAAACATTGTGTTCCAACCACAAGTCTTCTTGCACCCGTGCCACTCCTTGAAGACAAAGCCAGCCAGCCAGTGGCGAGAAATGTATGGAGTAGAGCTAGCTGTATTGGCTTCATGCTACTCAGATATTAGTCTGTGCAAAGGAAATTCTCTGATTTCCTATTAGGACTAGGGCACTGTGGTGGGGTGCTCACCCCACACTAGCCTGGAAAGGGTTAATGAGGATGATACAGGGCCAATGAAGCAGATAGCCCAGAACTGAAGGGAATTAAGTGGCCTAAGCAACCCCCTGATTAATGAGCCCAGCTGAGAAGGAACAGGCAGAGCTAATATAAAGCCAGGAAGTTGGCAGCACTAGGGGAAGCTTGCAACTGCTCCCAGGGGATTAGAGATGGAAAGTTGAGGGGAGAATAGAAATCCTGGGGATCCAGGCCCTGAGGAATATTTACCCAGAAGAGTGGTGGAGCAGAAGTCTGAGAGAGGCAGAGTAGGAAATGGCAGTGAGATGGGACATTGCTGATCTTGACCATGGATTAGAGAGTCCCTGAGCTGAGAGTGGGCCTGGGTTCCACTACTCAGGCAGTGGATTTGAAGACTGCCTGGGATGGATTGTTCTGTGGGACTTTGATAGCCTGGAAGCAGGGAAAACACAAAGTGACCTGGCTGGAGGGATAAGCCGTGAAGAGAAGTATCCTGGTTGTAGAGAGAGGTTGCTGGGTGTGTGAATGAGTGACAGACGAGAGCATTACACCTGGAAGGAGCTAGTTCTCAGAGCAGTCAGGAGGAGGTACACTAGCGGTGCGTGTACCCTGGAACAGGCCTGCTTATCCCCTTTGCACTGCCGGAGCTGGTCCATTGTGCCTGCTTTATAGTGTAAAAGCTTAATGTAACTTTATGCCTAGGATGCCTTTGACCTGTGCATAACTTCCATGGTCTGTTCACTTTGTGTGGTGAGTATTGTGCACTATGGAGCACAGTTGGCTTCATTCCCGCCAATTCAAAGAGAGGCTTTCCTTACCATAGAGAAACAAGCTTTCCAGGGTTCGATTTTAAGTGGACTAACTGTATGTGTATAATGTTTAATTAGAAATCCTACTTTCTGTCTGAATGTAATGTGGGTATATATTACAAGAAAAACAATGGGCATTCACTGATTTTTCAAATATTTAATGAGTTCATTGTGCCCTTTGATTAGAACAGGTTGGTGCTACAGATTTAGACTTATGTAACTGAATAAAGAAGCAGGTTAATAAAGAAGCAGTAACACTTAAAATTTCATATAGAACTGCTTTAATGCCTTATATTGGATGGATGAGGGGAAAGGAATGGAGCTCAACTGCCAGGTTTTGCATTATGCCCTTGTCCCTAAATTAGAATTGCAGGAAAGGGAGGAGAACAAGAGAGCACTAGAATACATGGGTCTGTATCTGATCTCACTTCAACTAGTGCAAAACCCATTCTCCATTGACTTCAGTTGCTGTTCCAGTTTTACAGCAGTTTGAGAGAGCAAATTCAGGCGCTCTGTTTTTCAAACTCATTTGTTACCTGAGTCTGTGTATGTGGGATGGGGATGGACAAAAGAGGAGAGATATTTCTAGGACTTTTCTATGGAAAAATTGTTTTTGTGGCATTGAAATTGCATCAGGAGTATTATTGTAAATGAAGAGCAATAATTTGAGCTTTTCTGTAATGGCCTTGAAGGCTATAAAAGCAGCAGAGCTTGCTTGTTGAGTGGATTCTTCCCCCCCACTCCCAGGTTTTCCAAGCTCTGTGTAGTAGTGTATTTTTCCTCTATTATTATGATTATTATTATTGTTATTACTTTGAGTCAAGGTAACTGCTGTAGATTGTGGCTTCTTTAAACTTGACTCTTATTACTAGCTTATTCTCATTACAATCGTATTTAAATTGTGAACTGTTTGGGGTAGGGAGGATCTCTTGTGTGTGTACAGTGCCACCACAATAGGATCCTGATCCGTAACTGGATAACTGATTTTTTTTTTAATGCCCAAATTCTGGAGATTTAATCAGACCGATTGAAAGATGATTTAAACTGAAATGTTCAGTTTATTTTATCACATTTCTTAAACCTGAGATTGACCCAGCAAAGGTCAGACTGCCATTAGTAAATCTGATGAATTGGATTCTGTTTGTTCTGTCTTTTAAATTGATTTTTAAATTTCCTAACTTGAAAGAAAGCAACCTCTGCCCCGGCAATTGTTTCTCTTCAGAGGCAAGCAGTATCCAAATATTTTGCTATGATCTATAGCATAGTGTATATATATATTTGAAAGGACACATTGAATTGCATGTATGTGCTCATCCAATTTCATGTGACTGAAAAAGCTTTCAAGCTCGACATGCAGAACTTTAAGTGCCAGATTCTCAAATTCTGCAATTGGGGGCAGAATTTCAAAAGCACATTGAGCACTGAGCTCTGTTGAAAATCTGCCTCCCACTGGTCTATAAACTACTTTTAGCACATGTATAATTCTGATGTCACAGAATTACATAATTTAAAGACTGAAATGGGAATCGACTTCTGGTTCCCTTACAAGTCTTCTTCAGTGATACCAAAAGAACAAAGAAAAAAAATAATTCATAGTAGCTATTGAGTTCATGAGGTGTTCTGTCCTTCTAGCATGTTCAACTAGTCCCACGGACATTGCTGCATGGCTTAAAAATACTGCCCATCAGTGCATGAATACATGTATTTTTGCAGTACTTAGGGTATGTCTACACCCAGCCGCTAGTTCGGCGGCTGGCAATCGAAGTTCTGGGTTCGACTTATCGCGTCTTGTCTGGACGTGATAAGTCGAACCCGGAAGTGCTCGCCGTCGACTGCGGTACTCCAGCTAGACGAGAGGAGTACCGCGGAGTNTAACATCCATTCACCATATCTAGGACCCTACTGAATTCACAGCTGTGAAAAACAAGTCATGGACCGTGAAATCTGGTTTTCCCTCATGAAATCTGGCTCTTGTATGGTGGCTGCAGTATTGCCACCCTTCTGTTCTTCCTTCAGAGCTGGGTTCCCAGGGAGTGGCAGCTGCTGGCCAGGTGCCCAGCTTTGAAGGCAGCACTGCAGCCAGCAGCCGCATAGAAGGAAGACAACACTTCAGCCTCCCTGGACACACAATAGCAGATTTAAAGGTAGCCATCCTGCAGCAAAAAACTTCAGGACCAGACTTCAAAGAGAAACTGCTGAGCTTCAGTTCATCTGCAAATTTGACACCATCAGTTCAGGATTAAACAAAGACTGTGAATGGCTAGCCAACTACAAAAGCAGTTTCTCCTCCCTTGGTGTTCACATCTCAACTGCTAGAAGAGGGCCTTATCCTCCCTGGTTGAACTAACCTCGTTATCTCTAGGCTTACTCACTCTTGCTTGCATATTTATACCTGCCCCTGGAAATTTCCACTACGTGCATCCGAAGAAGTGCGTATTCACCCACAAAAGCCCCTGCTCCTATACGTTTGTTAGTCTATAAGGTGCCACAGGACTCTTTGCTGCTTTCATAGAAGGAAGGGTGGCATGGTATGGTATGCCACCTTCCTTCTGTGTTGCTGCTGGTGGTGGTGCTGCCATCAGAACTGGGCAGCCAGAGAATGGCAGATGCTGGCTGGGTGCTCAGCTCTGAAGGCAGCGCCACTGCTCGTAGCGACACAACAGGAAGGGTGGCAATACCATACCATGCAATTATACAGTATGAACAAATCTGCAAAACTTGCTATTTATACTGTGACCATCCTGCAAAAAATGTGATTTCTTTGCAATTTAAGTAGACCCCTAATCATACCTTTTTGATCTGAGCCACACTACACATTTGTCAGCATAGGTACATTGGATGGGGGAGGGGTGAATCTATGCCCATTAACTTTGCTATCCCAGAACTAGCCCTAGTCTACACAGTTATGCTGGCAGGACTCCTTTGCCCGTATAGCTTATGTCATTCAAGGAGGTGGTTTAACTATTCCAGCAAAAGAACTGAGCAGGAACCAGAATTTCTGATTTGTGGGGAATTTCAGAACTCTGAAATTTGTTTCTGTGCTGAATCAGAATGAAAATTGTATAAATTTCCCATGAAATAAAATGTGCAAAAAAATTGCATCTGTGGTCAGTCAAAATGCTGTTTGGATTTAAATTTTATAATGAAAAGTCATTTCAACAGGAAAAATTGAAATGTTTTGTGCCAATAAGAACAAAATGGCATGTCTTGATCTTATTAAAATCCCTTGTTGTTTTTCTAAACAAAATTGACATGTTCATAGAATGTTTTGATTTTGACAAATTGGTATTTTCCTACTGAAAAATGGTCCATAATTTTGTGACCATCTCTTCTCTTAGACTGGGTCTACTCTTGAAATGTTTCACCAGCATATTATATTATAGTTATGACAGTAAAAGCCTTCGCATAATACCGTCATACCTGTACAAATGCTTCATATGTGTATAGCTTATCTTGCATTGCTAAATCAGAATAAATTATATTGGCATAAACACTTTATTTTTATTTTTATTTTTTTTAACCAGTGTAATTGCATCTACACTAGAGGTGTTTTGCCACTTTAAATAGGCCAGGATAGCTAAAGCAAAGAAATTTTGTGTAGACAAGGGCTTATAAGAAGAGTTTGGGTTGGGAATCAGAGTTTCCCCATAGTAATTCTAATTTCTAATTGCCACTCTGTGGAATTACTGAAGATATCTTAAGAATCAGAATAGTCTATACTAAGTGACAAAACTGGTAAAAGAAGGCACTTAGAAGAATGAGCCTTATTGAGATTTAGGCTTCTAAATCACTCAGGCACTTTGAAAATTTTACTCTAGGCCTAGAGCAATGTTTAAATAGCCTTGTTTAGCCTGGCCAATAACATGGCTAATCTCTGCCCATGTCACTTTTTTATATAGCTACACTTTTCTTTTTCTAATTTATCTATATTTGTGCATGTGAGTCTTCCCCTCCTCCCGCTATCAGGTTACTGTATTGTACCTTGATTCCTCATTTTATGTCTTGCTAATCTATTTATGGGATTTGCTTTGCTTAGACATCAAGCCACCTTTTAACATGGTTGGTGGGAAGATCCAGAAAGGCCAACAAATTCTCCTTTCCTAATAGCCACGAAAATGCTGTTTAAGCAACAAAAGATATAGAAAGATGAAACCTGATTGGCTAAAGCATGCTAGCCAATGTGCTTATGTGCCATGTCAGGGTAGGCTTCAGAAGCACAGGGCTGTGTAATTCGGTGTTTATTGTGCACTCAGAACCTGGGAACTTTCAAACCTTTTCAGCTCTTACCAGTTTGGTTACTTAATTTAGACTATTCTGATTCTTAATATAGTGTCTTTAGTAATTTCACACACTGACAATTAAAGCTTGGGAGTTTCCACACAATAATTCTGACCCCTAAGCCAGTCCTGATTACAAAATAAGCCGCACCTGGGTTGAATTGCTGATCCCAGAATAAAAACAGAAGGAAGTTGCGGTAAAAAGAGGAATTTTAGGAGACAGCAGCTAGGTCTGTAGATACTGCAGGGAGCAAGAAGGTGTTTGCAGGGCCCTGAGTCAGCAGGGAAAAAGCTGAAGAAGCGGAGTGTATGGAAGAAAACTCTCCAGGCAGGGGTGCCTGGGAGAGGCACTAAATGTGATCTGGGATGAAGTGTTTTGGATTAATTAGGAGAAACACACTGAATTGAGTTTAGGGCCTGGAGGGATAGTATGTACCAGAAGACTAAATAAATGGGACATCTTTGAACTGTGAGTTCTTAAAGGGCTCCAAAGAAGGGTGGGGGTCAAAACAAAGGTAGAGTTACCTCTGGCCAGGAGGGTACTCAGCAAGCAGCCACCCAGCTACTGCCTCTCTGATTAAACTTCCATCGAGAATGATACTATTTCCCAACTGTGACAGTGATTTCTGCGCCCACTAGGTGTCTGCTATGAAGAGGACTGAGGGTATGTCTACACTGGCAGAGTTACAGCGCCGCTCAGAGCGCAGAAGGGAAACCGCTGTTGTGTGTTCGCACTGTCAGCTGCCTGCACAGTAGCTTTGGTATTCAGAGCAGTGCACTCTGGGCAGCTGTCCCACAGAGCATCTCTTCCTCTTCTGCCGCTAAGAGTTGTGGGAAGGCAGAGGGGGTTGCAGGGCCTCCTGAGTCCTGTCCCAATGCCCTGTGATGCATTGCTTTGCATCCCAGCAATTGTTTCCATCTGCATTTGGCGCCATCTTTCAACGGTTTGTGTACTGTGCGCTCTGCCTCTTCGGTCTGCAGGAATGGATCCCACACTGTTGACCAGTAAGCTGATTGCTCTCACTAACACGTCATGACTGGCAGTAGAGTTATTCCTTAAACTACAAAGGCAAGAGCAGTTCGACATTGATCTTGCCACATGTAGTAACTATGACATGAGACTGCTTGTAGCATTCACAGAGGTGCTGACCACAGTGGAACGCATCTTTTGGGCTCAGGAAACAAGCACTGAGTGGTGGGATCACATCGTCATGCACATCTGGGATGACGAGCAGTGGCTGCTGGCTTTCCTCATCCAAAAGTTCACGTTCGTGGGACTGTGTGATAAGCTTGCCCTAGCCCTGCGGTGCAAGGACATGAGAACGAGAGCTGCCCTGCCGTTGGAGAAGCGCATGGTGATTGCATTGTGGAAGCTGGCTACTCCAGACTGCTACCAATCGGTCACTAACCAGTTCGGAGTGGGAAAGTCAACCGTTGCACACTTCCGTCAATACAAGTCGAGGGGCAATAATCACATCCTGCTCTGAAAGACCCATGACTCTGGGCAATGTGCATGACATTGTGGATGGCTTTGCACAAATGGGATTCCCTAACTGCAGAGGAGCAATAGATGACCTGCATATTCCAATTCAGGCACCAGATCACCTAGCCACCAAGTACATTAATTAGAAGGGGTATTTTGCTATGGTTCTCCAGGCGCTTGTGGATCACTGTGGGTATTTCACAGAAATTAATGCAGGCTGGTCTGGAAAGGTGCATGACGCATGCACCTTTCAGAACACTGGCCTGTTCAGGAATCTGCAAGCAGGGACTTTCTTCCTGGACCAGAAGATCACTGTAGGGGAAGTTGAAATGCCCATTGTGATCCTGGGAGACCGTGGAGTGCATCATGACATCGCGTAGAAAGTCCTCTTTAGCTCTTCGTGGTCACTTTCTAAATCTGCACAGACGTTCAGCCAGTGACAACAAAGAGGGAGGCTGGGCTCCCAAGGTCATATCTGTGAAGCCAAAATGCAACATTTTACAGAAGCAGTATTGTTTGCAACACAGAGACCTCTGATTCAGTGATTTAAAACAGTCGCTATTCACATACCTGTCACTAACTGACTGACCCCAGGCAAGCACACGTGAGCCACAAGACCCTCAAAATGATGAGTAACTGAAGGAGCAGGGTAAATCACTCTTTCCAGACCCTGCTGTACACTGGGCATGTGGCTCTTGGGGAGAACCAGCACATAAAGGAGGGGGGGGGTCCTTATAATCATTACTGTCCCCACATTTTCCACAGGCTGTGATCATTATGGAAGATATCTCGCTGCTGAGGGTGAGCAGGGAATCAAGGGAGGGTCTTCTCCAAGACACTGGCTTCTGCCCTGGCCCTTATTCAACTCACCTGTGTACAGCAATGGTCTTTTCCTCGCCTCCTCCCCCCCAGACCGTGACAGCAGAGTGGCATGGGAAATTTACCCTTAATGGGGAAAGAAACAAAGTAGCTCTGCCAAAGAATCTGTGGCAGCGGATTGCCCAATATCTCCATGAGTTTCATGGAGATCTCTGAGGCAGATTCCTGTGAAGTGAGGGAGTCAACAGACACCCTGTTCTACCGCTCAGACAAGGCATGTGGTGGTACACGCATCATACAGACACAGGCCTGCTTTATGCAACCCTCCTGCCCTCAACAACTCACTTCAGCGATTCCCAAAATCAAAGACACTTACCAGGGGCCTCCTCTCCTGTTTGCGCTTTGCCAAGATCTGACTGCTGTGACTGGTTAGCCTTCTCTGGGGTAGAGAAGAGCTCCTGGCTGCATGCATCTCTGATCTCCAAGTCGTCCTCTGCCTCTGGGTCCCCCTCTCCCTCCACATCCTCGTCCAAGATTTCCTCCTCCTCCTGGCTCAGTCCACTCTCGACTGGCACACAAGCCACTGAAGTATCCACAGTGGCCTTCGCAGTGGAGGTGGGGTCACCACCGAGTATTACATCCAGCTCTTTGTAGAACCGGCAGCTCGTGGGCGAAGCACCGGAGCGGCGGTTTGCCACCCGTGCTTTGTGGTAGGCGTTCCGCAGCTCCTTCACTTTGACCCTGCACTACAGTGTGTCCTGGTCATGGCCCCTTTCTGTCATGCATCGTGAAATCTGTCCGTAGGTGTCATAATTCCTAGGCTGGAGTGCAGCTGGGACTGGACAGCCTCCTCTCCCCAAATGCTGATGAGATCCAGCAGTTCGGCATTGCTCCAAGCGGGGGATCAGGCATGGTCACCTGGAAAATTGCACTGAGACCACTGCATGCGTCACGGAACAAACAGGAAAGGGACTTTCAAACTTCCCAAGGAATTTAAGGTGTGGGGCTCATGGTTGGTTACCTGAGGGCAAGGCAGTAGAGTTCAAACCGATGACCAGAGGTGAGAACTGGCATTGTGGGACACCTCCTAGAGGCCAATCACAGCACTGTAATTGACGAGGGTGTCTTCACTGGCACCATAGCACTGTAGTCCTGGCTCAGAAAGCTCCAGACCTCTCATCGGGGTGCTTTTACAGTGCTGCAACTGCGCAGTTTCTGCGCACTAAGTGGCTCGGCAGTGTGTACATCTCAGGAGTTGCAACGCAGAAAGCTGCTTTACTGTGCAGAAACTTGCCAGTGTAGACAAGGCCTCAGACACACCAACACGTTTTACATAGGTCAACAAAGATCCATCAGATGAAAGCAACACACCAGGGCTACCTCCATACTAGCAATCAGGGCTCCATATCCATTATTAAACTGACTCTTGCTATGGGAACTGATTGCTTGGCAATAGGCAATTGAAACTTGTAGGATCTAATTCCCATTTACACTTTGTCCCCTTTCCACTGTTCTGATGCTTTCAGAGATCTGTCAAGGAGCCCTAGGGCTTGTCTCAACTTGGAAAACTGCAGCTCACTGCTGTAGTGCTTCAGTGTAGACACTACCTATGTCGACAGGAGTGATTTTCCCATCAGCATAAGTAAGCAACCTCCCTGAGTTGCAGTAGCTAGTTCAACAGAAGAAGTCTTCAGTCAACCTAGCACTGTCTACACGGGGACTTAGGTTTGCTTAGCTACATTGCTCATGGGTGTGGATTTTTCACATCCCTGAGTGATGTAGCTGGGTCTGTCTAATTTTCTAGTGTAGACCAGCCCTTAGTGTACATGAGAATCTGGCATGTGTTGTCTACATTGAGATGGGGTGGAAAACAGCTGGAAATGGAAGTTTATTAAAATCCTCAGGTGGGTATTATGTAGCACATGTAGGACAAGATTAGTGCAGACAGAGAAGGTGTTCTGCAAGTCCGGACAACAGCAGGATTGAGGGGTGGGGGAAGAGGAAAGAGCACACATGAAACCAGTTTCTTTATACCCAGGCCAAAAGCTACTGGGTACAGTCCGATATTCAAACCTCTCTCATCCAAAATCACTTGCAGTGATTATGATCATCTCTGAAACAGACTTGATATGTTTTCCTTCAGATGTTTATTTTTCTCATGAGAAGGGAGGAAGTTTCTTAAGGATTATGTTGTCACTAAAATTGACCAAGCGTTTCAACATATTTAATTCCTTCAGTGCTGCATTTGTGGGTGTGTTGTAAGTTCATGCTATGATTACTATTTGTGCAGCTTGGAGGAGGCAGTCGAGCTTCTCAGGAAGAGTGAGAATGAAGTCAGATTAGGTATAGATCAAAGTCCATTGGATAGCTTTATTTTTGTGAGAGGAAAATGTTGGTGTAAATATTCATCTAGCTTTAGAGACTCAAAAAAGGAGTGTAGCATCAAATGGAGTAGCCCAAATGTTTTGTATCCAGGGACGTTCAGAAGCCTGTGATGACTGGGTAGACCCCCTAATGATACCTAATACAAGACTAAAACAAACAGGGAGCTTGCCTGTATCTTCAGTGCTTACTGGCTTCCTCTAATACAGTGTATATAGGATACCATAAAATGGGCAAAATTCTGCAGGAGCCTAAAGGATGGCATGAGTTAAACCTCATCTATAAGCTAATCAGAAATGATTTTAAGTAGCACAAAAGCTAACTTGTAATGTTTTGGAATCCTGTAGTGGTGCAGAATATATCTTTGTATTGGGGCCTCCAGGCACTACCACAATCCCATCTTAATAAGGTCCAATAATGTTTTGGTGGTTTCGGTGCTTAGTGTGTCAGGTCGAAAGGGGTCGCAACCCAGTGAATACAATCTCTACAACTCAATCCCAGTGGCCGAGGGGCCACAGTTCAGCCCTGCTGGGGGGGGGGGGAATTCCCTGTGATTGGCTGCTTACCCCACTTTTCTGCCTCCTGGAGAAGGGCAGCCAATCAGAGCTGCTGCAGCAGGCAGGCAGCATGCTCGACTGCAGGGGTAGGCAACCTATGGCACGTGTGCCGAAGGCAGCATGCGAGTTGACTTTCAGTGGCACTCACACTGCCTGAGTCCTGGCCACCGCTCCAGGGGGCTCTGCATTTTAATTTAATTTTAAATGAAGCTTCTTAACCATACAATAGTTTAGTTATGTATTATAGACTTATAGAAAGAGACCTTCTAAAACCGTTAAAATGTATTACTGGCACGCGAAACCATAAATTAGAGTGAATAAATGAAGACTCGGTTCACCGCTTCTGAAAGGTTGCCAACCCCTGCTCTACTGCATCCCCTCAAGAGCTGACTGACCCCATTCTCAGAGGAGAGAGGGCAAAGGAGGGAGCAGAAAGAGTCCAGCAACTCAGGGCAGTTCTGCTCTTTCCTCCCTCATCCCTTTCTGTGAATAACAGAATGGCTTCTCTGCCACCCTACATCACCCAGACTGGGAAGGGGAATAGAGGAGCCCACTGTAGCCCCGTAGGCCTGGGAAAGGCATGGGCAGCCCTTGAGCTGTAGGAGGAACAGAATTGATGTGATGGGGACAGGACTGATATGGGGGCGGAACTGATTAGAGGAGTGTAGGGATAGAATTGATGGATGTCTGCAAGAGGCAGAACTGATAGGGGGTGGGAGGACAGGCAGATATGATCTCACTTTCATTTCATCCCCCTACCCCTCCACTACCACTTTGGACTACTTTAATCATGCGGTGGTCTCAAGCCTGAACAAAAAGACTAGTGGTAGAATCTTTGAGTGGAGGCCTTTTCTATCTATGTGGCTAGAAAAACATTCCATAATTGTCAGACTAGTTAGCTTGTGCATTCAGAGATCCTGGAAGGTTATGTGGCTAAGCCATGATGCAGACTATCCAGAAATTTAGAGGCTGTTTCCACAGATATTTGACAATATAAGACCACTGGGGGAGACTGGAGACTGACCATTTTGCCTCACAATACACTTTTCAAATGATACTCTGTTCCCCTTCTACAACATAGTATGGACTACAGATGCCTTTTGTTTTTGTTTGATGAACCTGAGATTTTTATCTCCCATGCCTCTGATTCTTAAAGTGGCTTCAAAAGGTGAAAACCAACCAACCTCACTGCATTATAGAGGACCCAGAGTGGGGGGAAAAAGTCCTGCTTCTCTTCTGTTTTGCTCTTGTGCATCATGTAGCATTACGAATAGCCAAAAATTTTAAGTTTTCAGTTTTTAAGTTTGGAAATTTTGCTTGTTCTTGAAAGAAACATCAAGGTTTTGCTTCTGGCAAACCACAGATCTGATACTGGGACTTAAATTTCCTTTGTTGTAGTTGGCAAAACTAAGCTGCAGAAGCCAAATATTTGTTTTCCAGAATCCAGGGGAAGCTGAGGCTCTTATTCAGCTAAGGAAGTTGCAGACCTCAAATGTAGCTTCAGAACTAGCATTTGAGGATTCAATATTGCTGATCCTCAATGACTGCGGAGGATTCAGACTGACATGCCTGAATATTTATCTTAAATGTCTAACTTCTGCAACCCAAGTCTGAGACCAGAGTGATTCTGTTTTTCTGATTGTTTGTCTGAACATTTTCATGTTTTCTACATTTGACTTCTGTGGTTATTATACCCAAGTTTACCTTACACAGACATATTGTACCTGTTCTGTACAGTAACCACAGAACCTTTATACATGAAGCTAAATTGGTTTTACTGTTGACTGACATCAGAGACTCTTTCATTATTTAATCTACTTCCACAACGTATGGGTAGAATTCTGATTCCATTGAAGTAAATAATTGGGCCAGTATTTGCCTCTATAAGAAGAGTTCAGGAATTTTTGAATCAGAAGAATTTTCACTATTTGTTTGTCTTGCACAAATCAATGCAAACAATGCCCCACTCTTCCTATCAATTCACTTACTCTGATTCCAAGTCATTGCACAAGATAACATTGAAACTGGAAGTTTATCATGCAAAAGCCTATCATTCTTAGATTTCTAATCCATAATTTGTTGTCAGACTCCTCAATTTGTCTCTTTAAGCAACAAAGTAAACATCCCATCCTGTGCTGGCCATGAAATTTGCAGTTTGACTTTTAGCTTTTTGTCTCTGAAAGTGTGTCCTCTTCTCTGTGGCAATAATCGTTTTCTATAAATAGGCTATCTTTTAATGCTGTTTGTTTAATCTGTGCATCACAGTTTACTAGTCAATATGAAAGTCCAGTCTCTTAGCCCAAGGCATTCACAATGGTGGTGACTCACATTGAAATACCCACTTTTGACTACACATGATTGGGGTTCAGAAACCTCACTAGCTAGCATAGGAGATTTATTGGTGTGAAATTATCAAATCCAAAATTCCTTGTCTATCCCTTTTGTCACTAGTTACATTAATTCCAGCCAAACAGAGCTGCAAAATAAATAAAAAAGAATCTCGGAAACAGAGAGCCAAGAAGATGACTGTTCATTTTACACATGCAAGGAGTTATAATTTGCAGGCAAATATGATCTTTATTATAAGAAAAATTTTCCCTACTAGCCAATATCTTAATTCTGAATTTCCAGTTCCAATGAACTGTTGTTGTGCCTGGTTATTTCCCTGTTGGTAAATGTAATTCTTTAGTTTGTTTTGGACATTTCCAACATGTTGTAGACTGTATCATTTAGGACACAATTGCAATGGAGTTCTCATCCACTATGTTCTGTGAAGTATACTGCATTAATTGTAAGTTTGCATCCTTGAGTACAAACTTTAGTTTCATGCTGTTATCTGTTCCTCTTCTAAATAACTAACCTCTTCTCCATCCCCCTAAATTAAAGAGCTTTGGTGTAGTGACAAATCATATTTTTCAGGCTCATTGTTTAGCAATTTTTTTTCTATAAATGTCTAACCATGCTTATGTTTCCAAGATATTTTAAAGTAACATTACAAAGTGTTGGATACTTTTTTTTTTTATCAAGTGAGATCTGCTGGCATCTATTTTCCCATGACTATTGATTACACCAATTCCAGCTCTACAGTCCTCTACGTGCAACTATCCCCACCCACATGTTTGCTGAAATACTCTCTGCCCAATGAATCATGCTATAAATCATCACAGCTACGTGCTTAGGACTGAAAGACTGGTGTGTCATTAGGCTAGAAAATTCAAGCCTACGGCCTTGTGTGATGCAATCACTACCAGGATGTTGCTGGCAAAGATAGCAGAAATTGGTCCTCTCTGTTTTTTTTTATTTCCCGCCAAGACCATTGACTTTGATACTTGAAAATGCTATACAGTGTCTTGTTTAAGAGATCTTATACCAGGAGAAGTATAGATTACCATGCAATTTACTTTACATTAGGTTACAATGTTCTGTTCTGTTTACATCTCCTGTTAGAATATTCTTCTCATGTCTATGGTATAGCATAACTTTCTTACCACAGACTTTAACAGTCTGAGGCCCCAGCATTTCTCTTTGATACATTTCTTTTTGGGATTGAACTAGGGACTATACGGCAGCCTCCTTTTATTTTTGAGATGAGACAATAGGAAAAGTAATAAAGAGTGGAGGAAGGCCAGGTCACTTCTAAATGAAAATAATAAAGGGTGAGGTCATGTTAGAGTGCGTCAGTTTCCAGAGGAAGCTAAGCCTGACTTTCTTGAGTAAACCAGCTACTTGACATTCCAATCAAGAACAATGAGCCCAGTGCGAAAAGGACTTGTTTTGTTCTGGTTTTTCAGCAGCTCTTGTGAGGTTACACAAATCATCAGCTTTGGACAACAGGTCTCACTGATGTCAGTGTCTCTCTTTCTCAGGATCATAGCCGAGTTTGAAATGCATCACATTCGGGACCCCAATGTTTCCTGCTAAACAGGGAATTTCCATGATTTGAACTCATCTGCCCTTCCTCTTTCCAGTGTCAGGGTATCTCCTTGAAAGGAAAACAATATCTTAACACAGAGAGAATCTGGCATTGCAGCAATAAACAATATTGTGAGACCTGTATGAAACTTTCAAAATAAATACATGAAGCCAAAATTTGGGGTTCTTATTCACACTTGGTCTCTTGTAAGGTGAATTGCTGGAAGGAAGTGTGGGAGGTAATGAGGTTACTCACTGTTACTGGGAAATTCTTTTTGAGGCAGTTCTCTCTTTCCTCCTTCCCTCCCTACCCCCTTTTTAAACTACAGATTTAGTCGTCTGCACCACTGCACTGGCATCCATTTTTATACTATTTCTGCTTAATTAAATCAGACCGATTCAGACTCCAAGGTAGAACAAAGGTCAAGAAATGTCTCTCACCCCTAACAACTGCTATTAAGCCCTGTTAAGCTGTAAGTGCCCTTGCTTCAGTCCAGAAAAGGCATCCTTGACTGTTAATAGATTTGACCTCCAAATAGTAACTGTTCCACCAAAAAGCTCCCCAAAGCAAAAGAAGGAATGGAATTTAGGTGCTTAACAGAAACCCTGTGCCTAAGGCTAAACCCTAGCACTGCAATAGGAGGAAGTAGAAAAGTTATTTCTGTCAAGCTAGAGTGACTTGAATGCTAAGGACTGAAGAGAAAACCTGAACTCAACCAACTCACCAATGTACTTTTATCATCTTCAAGTTTAATTTTGAAGCAGTGAAGAAGGAAGGGAGAGAAGAGCACTGTTCAGTAAAAGGACAATGCATTAGCCACGTTGCCTGCCTGTTAAAATGACACACTGTATATGTGGTGCGACTTTGGTGCTGTATGAGGACAGCCATGTGATTGGACATGAAGGGTAACAAATGTGACTTGGATTTGAATTCCTTTCATTTTAATGGTAGTTCCTTAGAATGAGTACAGTCTGTGCTTGGCATGAAAAATAGGGCCAGTTCAAGCAAATCTGGGGAGCTTGCAAAGCCATTTGATTCAGGTGCTTTTGCTGCAAGGTTCAAGATTCAGTATTCAGCCGCCTTTGGATCACACCATACGGGGAAGTGGGTTATGGAGAGGAAGTAGATCTTGCATCCAGAAATGTTGTATGTGTTTGTGGAGGAAGTTGAAGGAATAAGGGATAGATGTCTCTGATCAATAGGAGGAGGAAGGAACTTGTGATTTGCCCCATTTGTCGTGCCCCTTGGTATCTCAAGACCACGGGCTCACTTCAGAGAAGACTGTTCAATAACAGGGCAGTTAACCCAATGCCAACTGTGATTCTAACTCCTTAGACCTCACCAGCCAGACACGTTGCTTATTGACTCCATAGGCTTTTGCCACCTTAATACAGAATTTATGCAGTCCCATTGGAAACCTCAGTCACTCTTGACAGCAAGTAAGCAGACCCCTGTGATATGACTGTAATATTTACACACAATCCAAGTTCATCTCTTTCTGAAGGCCCAGACACACATGACAGATTAGTTCCTCCTTAGGTCTCCCTCCTTTACCCAAGAAGGCAATGGTCAGTCTGATACCATCATACATTTATTTAGGCTTTATTAAGTTAATAAAAATGAAGCAAGATATAGTTGCACAGTGCTAAGAATAAAGACAGACTGACAGACAAAGACAAACTTAGGTTATTTTCTTATAAAACTTCTGTTCAAAGTGACAGTCATGTAGGTTTTGCTTCTGAGGCTTATCCCAGCTGTGGCAGTGAGGGTCCTTTACCAGGCAGACAAAGTCCTTGCCTCTTAAGATTCAGTCTGGTAAAAAGAATCTTCCACTAGGCAGCCGTTATCCAAAACCGCTGACATGTGACTGTTCTGACCCCAGGACACTCAGATTCAAAAAGGTATTTTTGGGGGGAGGAGGGTCCATGGGGTAGATTTTTGAAGTCATCCTAAGTGACTCATCTCTGGGTCCCCTTCTCCATTGTCCGTGAACTGGTTTCTACCAGCTGTATTGAGAATTGAGGAGTTTCCTCTAGACGAGTTGCTTTTAATGGGTATCCGTTCACCACTCTCTCCCCCGTTGCTATGGGTGAAAGTCAGCATTGATTAATGGATCATGTGTTCTGTTCCAGCCATGTGAGAGTTCTATAACACACATACAGGCGAATTGCAGAGATTAGCATATATTGGCTATGCTGAATTAGTAATCTCTTAAGGTTTTTGGCCAGGCCTTCTCTGTGGTCATGGCTGATCACTATATGGACTGTACTAGCCTGCTCCAAGCCCTAATGCAAAATGTAAGTTATGAACTCATTTCAAACCCACAACCTTCCATTTGGCTGGTGGAGTCCCACTCCTTGAGATAAATCAGTAGTTGCTAATCTCTTCCAGAGGCGAATGTAGTCCCTTGTGTCCATTATATATGTAATATATTGTTGGACATCTGAGAAATCAACAACTCTTCTGTACACTTTGTGTTTAACCCATTTATCCAGGTTAATTCTGAGCGTGTTAGAACACAAGAAATACATCATTCTGTCATGAAACATAGCATACCAGGGAAAAGAGTAGGTAGCCTACTAAAAGTATAAATAAAGTCCAATAGAATTATTAATACTACTTAGCACAAACCAGGCTGGTCTGAGTTCATTTGGGTTTGTTTTCCTTTATGTTGAATAGGAGGTGAAATTGGCTACATTTTAGTTAGCTTTTTATAATATAGTAAATATCAAGTGCAGAATTTGTGACCAGAGAATAGAGTAATGGATGCATTTTTAATAAATATGGTTCATAGAAGATTTGTAAGGAATATAATACCCAGATATTGGAAGCCTGTTCCTTATGAGGTATTAGCTGGTAAAGCAAGAGGAAAGACTGAATACCTCCAAGAGAATCATTTTAGCCCGATTACCCAGTGAGCTGTGAAAATGACTGGATTAAAGTAAAAATCTTTTTGACAGAAGAGAGAAGATTGGTTAAGTACAGAAGTAAGTCATTTACATAGAACACAAGTATATGGTGAAAGTCAGCTGTGTGGAAAGCTGTTCCCTGAATGACTTTGGATAGCTTTAGCTAAAGGTTCAATAGCTAAAATGAATATCTGGGAAGAAAAGGGCAAATCTAGTGTGCATCTCAGAAGAGAGAAAAGGTGTTAAAATACCATTTCTAAGGATTCGGACAGAGGGGTATTTGCAAAGAAGGGGAAACCAGCTTGATAAAATGAGAAATGAAGCTGCATCATTGAAGCATATAAAATTGATATTGCCATTCAATATGGTTGAAGGGTTTTTCTGCATCTCTAGGAAAATGCAGCTTCTGGGGTGTCACAATTTTGATCTGAGAACTCTGTAATTTCTCCTTCTAAAGTTCTAATATTTAAAGGAGACAAACTGTTTTCCAGCTTGGTGGTTTTCCCCACCATCGACTCTTAGGCCAAAATTGCACCTAAGCTCCTCAACCCATATTAAGGATAGTTCTTTCAAAGGGTTGCACGTATTCAGTTTAATTCCTCCCACTGACTTCAACCCATCCCCACAGGTGGTCTCTCTCTACCCTCCCATCTCATGCCACTCCTAAAAAGTCTCCTCTTTTTTCAATAGATAGAGTTCATGATTCTTCTAAGGAAAGAATTTTCAGTCAGTCATTTTCATTAATGACTTGGATAATGGAGTGGAGAATATGCTTATAAAATCTGCAGCAAGAGAGATTTGTTAGATCTTAAAAGTTTTCCCTAATTATAAGGATAGTTAAGCTCTGGAAAAGGCCTCCAAGGGTGGTTTTGGAATCCCCATCATGGGAGGTTTTCAAGAACAGGTTAGACAAACACCAGTTTGGTATGGTCTAGCATAGGCTCTGACTCTGTGGGAGCTCCAGCCCTGGAGCACCCACAGAAAAAAAATTAGTGGGTGCTTAGCACCCACTGGCAGCCAGCTCCCCGCTCCCTCCTCAGAACCTCCCACCCACCTGTTGCCCTGTCGATCAGCACCTCCTCCTCCTTCCCAGTGCCTACAGCCTGCCACAATCAGCTGTTTCGCAGCATGCAGGAGGCTCTGGGAGGGAGAGGGAGGAGTGGGGATGGGGCACACTGGGGGGCAGGGGGCAGAACTGGGCAGAAAGGGGCAGGGGCTTGGGAGAGGGGTGGGGTGAGGGCAGAGCCTGGGGCAGAGTAGGGTTGGGAAGAGGTGGGACGGGGTGGGGACTTAGGGGAAGGGATTGGGTGGGGGTGGGTGCGGGGCCTGGGCCAGGGCCAGGGCCAGAGTTGGGGTTTGAGCATCCCCCAGGCCCGGAGGAAGCTGGCGCCTATGTGGTCTAGACATATTTGGTTCTGCCTCAGCACAGGAAGATGGATTAGATTACCTCTCAAGCTCCCTTCCAATCTTACATTTCTCTGAGTCTATCTCTCGCCACTTCAAGAAACCCTCTCTTCATCCCTCCCAGTCTTTGTTACACTCATTAATTACACCTGGTCTTAAAAAAAAATTGTTCTTTGGTTTAGTAACCATCTATGTGATCTCACAGCACCAAGCATAAAGGGATCCAGATCCTGACCTGGGGCCTTTGTGTGGTATTACAATGTAAGTAATAGACTCAATCCTTTGCTGGTGTAAATTGGTAATTCTTAAAGTCCATGGCAATACACTGGTTCACATCAACTGTGGATCTGGCCCAAGGAGCAATCAGCATAATAATTTTGCAAAGTAAGCATCATGGAAACTAAGTTCACCCAACTTTTAATACTAGTGTTTAGAATATGCACTCCACTGGGGAGTTTATTTTGTTTCACTGTTTGAATCAATTGCTGTTTCTGCAGCTTGTATATACCATTACAAATGCAACATTAATATGAAACACTTGTTCTATACATGCTGAGCATATGATGTTGAATTATAGTACAATTTGTAAAGTAACAAATTTTACTGTTAGGAACATGGTTCAACAGGTATTTTCTTTTAATCTAAACACAGTGGATTTTTTCACCTCAAACACTTTATTAAAATACTTATAAAAATTGCATGTTTTTCAGAACAGAAAGTGGGATTCTTAAAAATTTTCCCTGGTTATTTTTAACCAGTGGTTTAAAAAAAAAAAAGGGAACAACTTATAATAGTATTTGTTTTGTTGTTTTTACTTTCTAACAAAACTTACTTAGGAAACATTTGCCTTTATTACTGGGGATCAAGGTTTTAGTTTGCCATGCAGCCAAGAAGACTAGGATCAGGATGCTACTTTTTAAAAAGTTCCCTGCAATGAAAAGATAGAGAACTTGAAAAAAGTGTAACAAAAGCCAAAGGAAATTTGAATTACAGAAGAGATTAGGTCCACACTTCAATAAGGAGGCATAAAAACAGTAGGAAAATAACTGGATGAATGGAAATGACTCACTGAAAAGCTATGGTGGTAGCCTATGAAATGGTAAGAATAAAATTGAATCAAAAGGTCTTATTGAAGACTTCTTAATTCCAGGTTCTGTTTTGATTTGCCTTTCTATGAGCCAGAAGTTTCAGGAGACTAAGATGTCTTTGCTGGAGGAGACTCATCATTTTTGGCTCAAGAGCTGGCCAGTAAGAGGGCGGTATTGACAAAATCTGAGCAAATAGTCTAGTCCTCCTGTTTGGCTCAAAGAATAGCACGTATGAAAAGGATTGGTAAGTGGGTATAAAGTGCAGAGGAAACTGGACTCTTCTGGCTCCCACAGTCCCATAGCTGAGCCCTAGAGGTGAAAAAAAAACCCTAATGACCAAATCCTGCAGCCCTTATTCAGTCAAAGCTCCTATTGATCTCCACTGGAATTGTGCATGAGTAAAGACTGCAAGATGTGACTCCATGGCAGTAATTTTAGTGATAAATTTAACACCGATTTCTAAATAATGCAATTATTGCAATCTATTTCCTCTTTATTTCCCATTGCCGTCTGGCTTCTTGGTCTGTCTGTTTAATCTTTTGGAGCAGGCCCTGTCTTTATTTTTGCATTTTGCGTAGCATAGAGGATGATATTGGTGGCACTTAATCATTTGAATCAGGTACTTTCATCCTCTGGAGTGCGTGCTCTGCATATAGTTTTTTCTCTTGGTCAGTGGACAGTGTTATCTAGAAGCAGGTGATAAGACTAACTTTTCCGCCAAGTAAAGAGTCCAGTATCCCCTCTGTGGTTGCAGTGATAGAAATTGGCTAAACAATGCTGTTTCCCACGCACCCACTTCCCCCATCATCCTCTTGATAGGACAGGAACCTAGTGTTGTATAAAAACAGATTTTAAATAAAATAAATTAAGGGAGATATTCCATCTCCTAGAACGGGAAGGGACCTTGAAAGATCATCAAGTCCAGTCCCCTGCCTTCTCTAGCAGGACCAAGTACTGATTTTGCCCCAGATCCCTAAGTGGCCCCCTCAAGGATTGAGCTCCACAACCCTGGGTTTAGCAGGCCAATGCTCAAACCACTGAGCTATCCCTCCCCTTGTTGCTTGTACAAGTCATAGTTTTAAAAATGCACTTAATCTGCAGATTAAACATCAAGGTTTCACAGAACTGGTGGACTACTATGCTTAAAACACCCCTTGTCAGCACATACCAGCTCTTTTAGTGAGATCTGCACTTTTATCAGCTTGCCATGCCAATAAAAGGATGGAAAGCTTTCATTACACACCCCGGCTTTCTAGGAAACCCAGTGATTTGAATGAGGCTAATGTAGGTTTCAACCACACATTATTTCCCACTTTTTGTTTTGACCGTGTTCCTGCAATTCAAATAATTACATTGCACAATAAAACCAGAGAGAGAAAACGATTATCGGAAACAACAATTGGAACTGGCCAGAGGGTAACTACTTTTATTATGCACAGTGGAAACATGAAACTCACTTGCATTCATGAAAAGACAGCTCACAGTAGTCTGTCATATTAGTACATGATTGAGAAAACAGACCTGACTCTTTTTCTTAGCAGTCAGCACCCTGGATTTTTTCTTTGTAAATGTAAAGACCAGGTCTTTAATCATTCATAATAGAAAACATTTTGGTAAGAGGAGAGGTGGTACATTTATCATGCTCTTCTGGCGAGAAGCAAAGCTATAACTAGAATTAAGCCTAGTTAAGCTCCCTAAATTCTTAAAGCTAAATCTTTTCACCCTGAATAAAACCCAGATAAATGGGTTTTGTGCAGGACAATCCTGTAGGATTTGAAAGAGATGGAATCCTCCCCTCACAAGCGAGTAGGTCTGGAACAGGGATTGCAGTCTATGGGTTGTCCTCTACATCCCCTATCCTACCTACTGGGAAGACCCTTACCCCACTGTTTTGTTCCCATACTTCCCCTTAAGTATCAGTTTGACTGACCACTGTTTGGAGCATTTTTAATTTTTGTTTTTTGTTTTTTTATACTAAAGTGGTTGCCTTCTAACCTCAAGGAAGAACTTAAAAAAGTGTGAGGTAGGCTCATGTTCTTGTAGCAAACTGAAATGGTGAATAGTATGAAATGAGTAATTTGAGAGATGTGGACATTAAAAGAGGGAGAGAAATATATGATAGCCGTTGTCAGCCTCACAGTAGTACCAAGAGGTTTCCATCAGATCAGGGCCTCATAGCTGTTGTACAAATTTGTAATAAAGCTAAAGGTCCTGCCCTAAAGAGTATACAATCAAGGGTAATGACAGAGATGCAACAGATGGGTGGAACTAACAACATGGGGTTTGGGAGGTGGAGGGGGGCTATGTAGTAACCTTTGAGCATGTTTTCATGTGGATTAGCTATGTATGCAGGGTAGCCACCTAGCAGCCATCAGCTGGCATGTGACACAGGCATCATGGCAAAAGTGAGGAGGGATCTGAAGGAGGATAAGCTGGTGGCTTTACACACTTGAGGAAGCTTTTTGTGCCACACACGCATAAGGGTTAGCATGGGAGAATGCAGAGAGGAGCCTGTGGGAGTGATAAACAGTGAAGGCTGGGAACAAGGTGTAGCAAAGGCAGTGCTCAGTGATGGAATAAGATAACAGATTTGGTATGTAGGATAAGACTGAGTCACGAAGTGCCTCAAAGATGAGAACAAGAAGTTTATCTTTAATCTGGTGGAAAATGCAGAGCCAGAGGAGAGACTCAGAGGTAGGGTGGGATAATTGAAGCAATGATCAAGGAAGATGACTTTGGCAGCAAGCATCTTGAATAGTTGTCAGGGTGTGGCCATGTTGCAGTAGTCCAGGCCAGAGAGGAGGAGATTACAGCAGTCAAGATAATAGCTATGGGAATCTAGACAAAAAAAAAAAGAAAATCTTTGAGATATTTGAGAAGGAAAAAACAGGATTTGGATACAATCTGGATGTAAGGATCCATTTACTTTCAATTGCCACCGGACATCCATGAAGAGATATTGGAGAGACCGGCTAAGGAGCAGACCTAGATGTAGACCCTAGACTATGCAGCTTTTAGCCTTGTCACTAAAAGTCAGCATGTGTGAACGTGCTCTATCGGTATTTTGTCGGCACTTTTGCCGACAAAATACTTCCAGCCCCACGAGCAGCATAAGCTTTGTCAGCAGGAGAGTGCTCCTGGCGACAAAGCAGTATTCACACTGCCGCTTGCGTTGGCAAAAATTGTCTTGGGAGGGGGGGCTACTTTAAGTACCCACGAAGGACAAAAGTTTTGGCAACAATGTCGCAGTGTAGACAAGCCCCTAGAGATAGTTTGCAGAGGGAGGAAGGACAGGAGGCAAAGGATAGAGCTGTGTGGCACATCTATAGGAGACAGTATGGATAGGGATAATCTAAAATACAAAATTAGTCAAGGGGGCAAAAAAAAAGTTTGAAACATTTTAGTGTCAGGGTTATTTCATATCCAAATATCTGATTTCATATAAAATTCCCTGGCATGGAGTCCAGAAGCAGAAAATCCAGTTGATTGATAGTGTCCCTATAGACAGAGCTGAAAATCTACAAGACAGACATAGGCGTCAGCTCTGCCAGGGGGCTCATGGATTCATTTGTAACAGAGACAGAATACAGTGCTCGTATCATCCAGTCTGATCAAATGCATTTTGCAGCTATATTGTACTAACTGCCTCAGCCCCTATCTTATCCAGCCGATTCTAGACTATCTGCAGTTATTGTGCCCCAACCACATGCCTTGGTAATGTTCTCAGTAATGAATAAGATTTCAAACTGGGAATTTTAAAGACTATATCAGCGATTCAACTGGGCAAACTGATTCAGAACATCATTGTGTCTTCTCCATGCCTTTGCTTTAACTGATTGCTTTCAGTCTTGAGTGTATGACCTACAATGCAATCAATGATCTGTGATCTGGGCAGGGAAGCAGAGGTCTGGCTGTCACAAAGCAGCCAGCCGACAAGATTCCCAGTGTCTGAAGATCCACCCCAGAGTACAAGTGATGGACTGAGGTCAGCATGGGTGGCAAACTGTGTTGGCCTGGAAGAGACCTTGGTTTCCTCATCTATGCCTTTCTCTGCATTTGTCAAACCCTTTTCTTGGCAATGATCTCATCCATCCCATCTGCTAAATCCTCTGAATTCCACCCATGTCAAACAGGCCAGCACACACCCTCTCCTAAACTGTAATCCCTTCCCATCCCAAATACAAACCGCCACCCAGCTGCAAAATTCTCCCACTACCTCTCCATTGATAGCTGATCCTGGAGACAGCTCATGCATCCAAAATGTTGCATTTTCAGAGCTCTGCAGACCAATCCTTGAATAGTTGCAATTAAAGGGCTTTATGTCATTAGAGAACATGGCCAGGAAGCACATAAGAGGCATGGATCTTCCAACATCTAATGAATTAGTGATGGACTGGTGATAGAGATTACTCTGGTCCCAATAAAAGAATGCTATCTACGTCCAGTGTTTAATTATAAGCATTTTTTGCAGTTAGTAGGCTGCATCACCAGGAAATTAGTTTATTAATATGGAAGTCTAGTGCAATTAAATAGCGACAAACACAGGAGCTAATCTGAACATGTCTATACTCAGCTGTCCTCAGAACTTGCCTAACACACACTGCAGCACTCTAGCAAGAGCACTGTTTGCAGAACATGCTTTTAAAATCACCAATCCAATGTAAACATGTTGACATTTTCTCCTGTAGTGAGACACATGATAGGATTAGATTTCCTACAGATAAACACCTGCTAGGCTGACCACATGCTGTAGAATGTGTATATTACAATACAGTGTTAGTACACATCTAGTGGACTAGATGACCCATCTGAGGGAAGGGAGCAGAAGGAGACTCCACCGATTGGAAGGCAAAAGATGCACTGTCCTAGGGATGGGGGTTCCACGACCACCACTCCCAAGAGGAGGAGAAGGGTGGTGCTGGTGGTCAGGGACTCCCTCCTCAGGGGGATTGAGTCATCTATCTGCTGCCCCGACTGGGAAAACGGAGAGGTCTGCTGCTTGCCAGGAGCTAGGATACACGATGTGACGGAGAGACTGCCGAGGCTCATCAAGCCCTCGGATCGCTACCCCTTCCTGCTTCTCCACGTGGGCACCAATGATACTGCCAAGAATGACCTTGAGCGGATCACTGCAGACTACGTGGCTCTGGGAAGAAGGATAAAGGAGTTTGAGGCGCAAGTGGTGTTTTCATCCATCCTCCCTGTGCAAGGAAAAGGCCTGGGTAGAGACCGTTGAATCGTGGAAGTCAACGAATGGCTACGCAGGTGGTGTTGGAGAGAAGGCTTTGGATTCTTTGACCATGGGATGGTGTTCCAAGAAGGAGGAGTGCTAGGCAGAGATGGGCTCCACCTAACGAAGAGAGGGAAGAGCATCTTCGCCAGCAGGCTGCCTAACCTAGTGAGGAGGGCTTTAAACTAGGTTCACTGGGGGAAGGAGACCAAATCCCTGAGGTAAGTGGGAAAATGGGATCCTGGGAGGAAGCACAAGCAGGAGAGCGCAAGAGGGGAGGACTCCTGTCTCATGCTGAGAAAGAGGGACGATCGATGAGTTATCTTAAGTGCCTATACACAAATGCAAGAAGCCTGGGAAACAAGCAGGGAGAACTGGAAGTCCTGGCACAGTCAGGGAACTATGATGCGATTGGAATAACAGAGACTTGGTGGGATAACTCACATGACTGGAGTACTGTCATGGATGGATATAAACTGTTCAGGAAGGACAGGCAGGGCAGAAAAGGTGGGGGAGTTGCGTTGTATGTAAGAGAGGAGTATGACTGCTCAGAGCTCCGGTATGAAACTGCAGAAAAACCTGAGAGTCTCTGGATAAAGTTGAGAAGTGTGAGCAACAAGGGTGATGTCGTGGTTGGAGTCTGCTATAGACCACCAGACCAGGGGGATGAGGTGGACGAGGCTTTCTTCTGGCAACTAGCAGAAGTTGCTAGATTGCAGGCCCTGGTTCTCATGGGAGACTTTAATCACCCTGATATCTGCTGGGACAGCAATACAGCGGTGCACAGACAATCCAGGAAGTTTTTGGAAAGTGTAGGGGACAATTTCCTGGTGCAAGTGCTGGAGGAACCAACTAGGGGCAGAGCTTTTCTTGAACTGCTGCTCACAAACAGAGAAGAATTAGTAGGGAAAGCAAAAGTGGATGGGAACCTGGGAGGCAGTGACCATCAGATGGTCGAGTTCAGGATCCTGACACAAGGAAGAAAGGAGAGCAGCAGAATACGGACCCTGGACTTCAGAAAAGCAGACTTTGGCTCCCTCAGGGAACAGATGGGCAGGATCCCCTGGGAGAATAATATGAAGGGCAAAGGGGTCCAGGAGAACTGGCTGTATTTTAAAGAATCCTTATTGCAGTTGCAGGAACAAACCATCCCGATGTGTAGAAAGAATAATAAATATGGCAGGCGACCAGCTTGGCTAAACAGTGAAATCCTTGCTGATCTTAAATGCAAAAAAGAAGCTTACAAGAAATGAAAGATTGGACAAATGACCAGGGAGGAGTATAAAAATATTGCTCAGGCATGCAGGAGTGAAATCAGGAAGGCCAAATAACACTTGGAGTTGCAGTTAGCAAGAGATGTTAAGAGTAACAAGAAGGGTTTCTTCAGGTATGTTAGCAACAAGAAGAAAGTCAAGGAAAGTGTGGGCCCCTTACTGAATGAGGGAGGCAACCTAGTGACCGAGGATGTGGAAAAAGCTAATGTACTCAATGATTTTTTTGCCTCTGTCTTCACGAACAAGGTCAGCTCCCAGATTGCTGCACTGGGCAGCACAATATGGGGAGAAGGTGACCAGCCCTCTGTGGAGAAAGAAGTGGTTCAGGACTATTTAGAAAAACTGGACGTGCACAAGTCGATGGGGCCGGATGCGCTGCATCCGAGGGTACTAAAGGAGTTGGCGGGTGAGATTGCAGAGCCATTAGCCATTATTTTTGAAAACTCATGGCGATTGGGGGAGGTCCCAGATGACTGGAAAAAGGCTAATGTAGTGCTCATCTTTAAAAAAGGGAAGAAGGAGGATCCGGGGAACTACAGGCCAGTCAGCCTCACCTCAGTCCCCGGAAAAATCATGGAGCAGGTCCTCAAGGAATCAATTATGAAACATTCAGGGGAGAGGAAAGTGATCAGGAACAGTCAGCATGGATTCACGAAGGGTAAGTCGTGCCTGACTAACCTAATTGCCTTCTATGATGAGATAACTGGCTCTGTGGATGAGGGGAAAGCAGTGGATGTGTTATTCCTTGACTTTAGCAAAGCTTTTGATACGGTCTCCCACAGTATTCTTGCCACCAAGTTAAAGAAGTATGGGCTGGATGAATGGACTGTAAGGTGGATAGAAAGCTGGCTAGATCGTCGGGCTCAACGGGTAGTGATCAATGGCTCCATGTCTAGTTGGCAGCCAGTTTCAAGTGGAGTGCCCCAAGGGTCGGTCCTGGGGCCGGTTTTGTTTAATATCTTTATTAATGATCTGGAGGATGGCGTGGACTGCACTCTCAGCAAGTTTGCAGATGACACTAAACTAGGAGGCATGGTAGATACACTAGAGGGTAGGGATTGGATACAGAGGGACCTAGACAAATTAGTGGATTGGGCCAAAAAAAACCTGATGAGGTTCAACAAGGACAAGTGCAGAGTTCTGCACTTAGGACGGAAGAATCCCATGCACTGCTACAGACTAGGGACCGAATGGCTAGGTAGCAGTTCTGCAGAAAAGGACCTAGGGGTCACAGTGGACGAGAAGCTGGATATGAGTCAACAGTGTGCTCTTGTTGCCAAGAAGGCTAACGGCATTTTGGGCTGTATAAGTAGGGGCATTGCCAGCAGATCGAGGAATGTGATCGTTCCCCTTTATTCGACATTGGTGAGGCCTCATCTGGAATACTGTGTCCAGTTTGGACCGCACACTACAAGAAGGATGTGGAAAAATTGGAAAGAGTCCAACGGAGGGCAACAAAAATGATTAGGGGTCTGGAGCACATGACTTATGAGGAGAGGCTGAGGGAACTGGGATTGTTTAGTCTCCAGAAGAGAAGAATGAGGTGGGATTTGATAGCAGCCTTCAACTACCTGAAGGGGGGTTCCAAAGAGGATGGAGCTCGGCTGTTCTCAGTGGTGGCAGATGACAGAACAAGGAGCAATGATCTCAAGTTGCAGTGGGGGAGGTCCAGGTTGGATATTAGGAAACACTATTTCACTAGGAGAGTGGTGAAGCACTGGAATGCGTTACCTAGGGAGGTGGTGGAGTCGCCTTCCTTGGAGGTTTTTAAGGCCCGGCTTGACAAAGCCCTGGCTGGGATGATTTAGTTGGGAATTGGTCCTGCTTTGAGCAGGGGGTTGGACTAGATGACCTCTTGAGGTCCCTTCCAACCCTGATATTCTATGATTCTATACACTTGGTTCTTGGATAGTGATGAGATCAGCCTGGAATTCATGTTGGGGTAAGAACAGTTTTCTCTGATGGTAACCAAAAAATAAAGAGTAACAAAAATACACTTAAAATAACCTGTGGCAATCTGCAAGATTCTGACACATCTTAATTTTAATGTCCAGTGATTAGAGGGTAGATTGTACCTTTAAGTGTAGATAGTAGGCCTATTTGTAAGGGAAGAAACTTGTATTCTGTAAATACTGAGAATTTTTTAGCTACGGATACTTGTACATTACTGGATTTAATTTACTCCCATTGGTGCACGAGGGTGCAGTTTATACACACACACACACACACACACACACACCACACTCTGCTATGTCAGATGGGGAGTTCACTGCTGTGGAAAATCAGCTTTAACTTTGGCTAAGGCACAATAGAAACCTCACCAGTGGAGGCTGCCCAGGAGGTGTGCTCACTTGTTGCATCTCTAGGCCTCATCCTTCTCTGCCAGGCAGTGCCTATCCCCTGGCAAAGTAGGCATGGCAGATGCTTTGCACTGTTGCCATGCCCTTCCAGGTATACTTTCTGAGGTTTGGAGGCCAAAGAATTCCATGCCTAAGATGCCATCATACTACTTATAAACCAAAGTTGTTACCATATTTACCTCTAAAGCTGCTCAACCAATAAATCTAGCATCCAGATGTTGCCCTAAGTGGCTCATTTTACATCAATCTGATCCTGAAGAGATGAAGGCATGGATAATTGTAACTAAATCTGCACTCAAAAGAAATGGTCACACTCTCTGGCCCATGAGCAGGTGGAAAAATCATACTATTGTCAGTCTCTACGTGTGCATCCATGAGAAGTCTAGGTTCTCAAAATTACCAAGATCATGAATTTGAGTTGAAATTAAAACACCTAATACTCTGCCAACTTCTGCAGCTTTTTCCCCCTCAATCAACTAACATTATCTCTGTCTTGTGTGGGTAGGGACAGAGCTAACCAGCCCTCTTTCAACCCCATATAGACACTGGCTCATTCCCTGAACACCCCCAAACAGATCCAATCCAATGGATACTTAGAATTAGATGTCATCAGCATATTGAAGACATTGTAACCAATGCCTCCTTACTAATCCACTCAGCAGCCTCATATACACTTTGAATAGGAGACACCCTGCTGTACCTAATAGGAGAAATCCCTTGAAGAAGAAGAGCAATTGACCAACATTATTCTTTGATATGTTACCTGAATTCAGAAATAGAACTTCTCAGGCAACTCCATCCACCCCTGAAAAGGGCTGCAAATGTGTCAACATCACCTCATGGTCAACAGGATCAAAGGTTTTGAACAGATTCAAAAAAATCTATATGGATATTCTATCTTTAGCCAACAATAGGCAGAGATCACATACCAATGCAACCAGTGAACTTTCAGTCCCAACACCTGGCTTACAGCCTGACTGAGTTGTGAAATCTGTGCACTCAGGGACCTTTCCCAAAAATGTAAGACTAGAAACAGGTTGAGAGTGAGATTTTCTTGTCAAGACATGACTTATGGAGTAGAGGCCTCAGAATTGCTTTAAGGACTGCAGGCATCCTCTCCCTTTCTTTGTAAGAAAACACTGACCCCTTCAAACAAACATTGGATTGAATGCTTCCTTATTAGCCTCGCTATCCAGGCAGGATGTCTAAGGCTGGAGGTCTCCTTGCACCTCAGTGAATGACACCCTTTGAAACACAGAGAAGACTTGGTATTAGTCCCATTGATGTGTAGTTCTGTCTCCTTCACAGTAGAAAGCTGACAATATCTGAGCTCTTTTGTCAACCACATAATATGAAAATTCTTCACTGAAAAAAACCCCAAAAACCTCTAACTGAATGGAAACAACATTGATTAATAAGGCAGTCCACCACCCAGTAAAGACCCACTGAACAAGCCTTGGTGGATGCTTTGGCAAGAAACACCAAGGTCAAGAAAAGCTTCTATAAAGCATGATGATATTTTAAAAGTTCTTTATGTTCCATAGGTCAGATTCAGCCCAATACTTCTGCCACTGGTGATCAATAATCCAGAGTGACTCTTCAAGACTAAGCTAGCAGAGATGGCATTTAGGGGCCATATTATCTATATTTGAGGACAAGAGACCCTTCTAAAGTCCTATCAAAACACAGAGTGGTCCGTTGGCTAAATTTCCTTTCAGGGCTGCTTGGAAACTTACTGGTTCCCTCAGCTTCTGAGGGTGCACCATTAAAACACGTTCTTTATCCCCCAGAGGATAGGTGTACCCCTGCCTCAAACTCCAACGGCTTTAGAATTCTAGCCAGGGGAATTCCTTTCAGTCTGTTACATGTGCGGACCCAAGAATGTGAACTGTAATGAATCCAGCTCTATAGAACACCACATAATGTTCCACTTTAAGTCAAAAGTCAGTGAAATCTGACAGGCTATAAAGTACAATTAAAACTGAGCATATCAGCAATAAGAAGCCACAAAGCATGCATAATCATGAGATAAATGACCTCAATGGGCAGATGATGATAAGCCAAGGAGATGCCAAGGTCAATTATCAGGACTGCTAATTTTAATGCTATAATTAATAATGAATATTTCAAAAAAGAGTGTTTAAAGAATACTTGTATTCCAGTAGTAAAACCTGTTAAACTTTAAATTTATGCAATTTATGCAAATTAATCTGATAAGAAGAGACAATTAAGGTTTATAATTAACAGATAAATACAAATGATCCAGTGATGAAGGCCTTGGTTTCTCCTCTGTCTTATGAGACAGTGTAATTGATTTCTATAAATGCTAATTTAATGCACTGCTAATGCATTGAAATCATCATTTATTAAATTAAAGATGAATAGTGGTGTGTGCAAAGATAATACCTGGGTTTTAACACCTTAAATATAAAAAAGGAGAAAGAAGAAACAAATGCTTTGAATGTGACTTTTCTTTTAATAAAGAGACAAACTTTATGACAGACACTCTACCAGTCATAGAAGAAAAATGAGCGGTTATAGTTTATTTTTATAATAGTGAGTTTTTCATACAGTCCCAGCCATTTAAAATTCATCTTGCTCTACTAGAAGGAATTAAACAAATGGGAATGCAGTATTGTTCAATTAAATTTGCCCCAGGAAACAGACGATCTACAGCAGGACAGGTACTGTAACATAGAATTTTATTCAAGAAAAACATTTTCACACTTCATGGGATTTGATGTTGTCTGCCTGTATAAGAATGACAGATTATTTTTTTGTAATGCAATGTGACATTTGGGCAAACTGAGGGGGAAAATGAAGATGAGTTTCTCTCTTGTGAGTTAACATGATCATGCACAAGTCTGTTTAGGAGCCTTGAACCAGATATAAAACTGGGATTGTGTATTGTTATCCACTCTCAAAACTGTAATCTCATTATGTGAGTGCATTAAATGCCATCAGAAACCTTAGATAAAATGAATTCTGTATATTGGTTTGCATTTGAGATTAAATTTCAAAACAAGAGTAAGAAGAATCTATGCAACATCTATTTTTAGGGATGTAGCAATTGGCAATATACTCCTAAGTATAGGAGTGATATTACAGCAAGGATTCGTTTGGCCTACTGACCTCAGAGAGGTTACATGTGATGCAAGTCAGTATAGATTCTGACCCATAAACCACATAAACTTTGTTTTGGATTTTTTCATAGATACAATATAGAGCTAGCTAGCCCTCTATTTAGCAAACATACCATAGCTGCTTTAGGGGCATAATCAAATAAGGGGAAGAATGTTGTGCCAACTATCTTTTCCTAAAATTTCATAAAAGCCATCTATGGTCACAGATCATCTACCTATAGTTAGCAGAAACCATCATTATCCCCTGCCTCTAGACATCATGGCATGGTATTTTTTCCAATTGCTATATTTCTTGAGTCAATGCCACAGTCACCATGTTGGGTTAATCCCTTCCATATTCCTAAAGTAAGAAATATCAAGTACCCTCCTCTATTTTTGATAGTACGTTGAAGAAATGGAATATTAACTTGGGGGTCATATAGTGCACCCAAGTGCAGAGCCAGAGCTTTTGAAATGGATGGATGGTTTGATAGGTGCACCAAATTTATTCTATTCAATCAAATGTAGATCTTCCTTCTATTGGGAACTTTAAATTATATGCAGGGGTGTCCTCCCCAGAGCTTGTGATTGAATGTGCAGATGACCAAGTAGAAGAACAACTGGCGATTTGTGTGTGCACTCATAGTAATTGTGTGAACAAATTAGGTGCACTGTTGTGCATTCATTTTGCATGTGTAATTACACATAGCTGACTTTAAAAATTAGTCCCACTTGGGCAAACAGGTTTTCATTATGTCCTCCATTATGACATGGCCTTACACAGCCACACAGTGGAGTAAGGAGGCATAAGGCTTGGCCAGATTTGGAGTGCAGATACAAAGGGGATTCTGCTCTCCTGTCAAGCAAGAGGGGAGAGTCAAGGAAGAGAGGAGGCAGGAGTAGACAAAGCCACAGCTTTGCCATTCACATGCACCAAGCAGCTGAGCTGGGCATAAGGGAGAGAATATGCTGCAATTATCAATGGACCAATACAGCATGCTTTCCTCCTACTCGCACCCGCTTGTGCAACACAGGAGCTCAGGGGCAACTGAGAGTCAGCGGGGTGCCTCTGAGTCAGTTGCTTTTTGGCACTCTTCCTGGGGCACCGCAGCTACACCGCCCCATAGTCAAGTTTATAAGTAAAGTGTCACTATAAACCTAATCAAGAAGGCTGCTGGGAATTCTAAGTGTAAAAACTCTAAAGTTCTTTAATGAGCCTTAATTCAATTCATAGTTCTGTAGTGTAAGAACTCTTTACCTTTGATTCTGAAGATGAAAGTCCAGATACTCCTGAATCTGTAATTGCATAACAAAGCTCCTACCCTCATGTTAAGATGTGTGGAAGTAGCTTTGATACAAAACTTAAAGAACAATTTCAGGGACTATTTTATCTGATCCAGAACATTTTAAGAAAAAAAGAGGGGGGGGGAGTTTTTTATTCATCCATACAAAGCTGTAAGATCTGTTTGTTTGTTTTTTAAAAAAGTCCCACTTCTGAAAATGCTGGGTACTTATTTATAAAGCTAAACAAAACAATTCACTTTGTCCTCCGCCCCACCTCTGTTCTCATGTGTGGTACTATGAAACCTCATTAAAATAGTTCTTCCCAGAAAAATGGTTTAAATACCATGTCCCTAACCAGCAGGCCTGACCCTGTTTGAAATAGTTTTGCAAACTGTGTCTGAGGCCTGGTCTACACTATGACTTTAATTTGGATTTAGCAGCATTAAATTGAATTAACCCTGCACCCGTCCACACAACGAAGCCATTTATTTCGAAATAAAGGGCTCTTAAAATCGATTTTTGTACTCCACCCCGACGAGCGGAGTAGCGCCAAAATCGATAGTCATTTCGACTTAGGGTTAGTGTGGCCGCAATTCGATGGTATTGGCCTCCGGGAGCTGTCCCACAGTGCACCATTGTGACCGCTCTGGACAGCAATCTGAGCTCGGATGCACTGGCCAGGTAGACAGGAAAAGCCCCGCAAACATTTGAATTTCATTTCCTGTTTGCCCAGCGTGGAGAGCACAGGTGACCACAGATAGCTCAGCTCATCAGCACAGGTAACCATGCAGGCCGATAATCGAAAAAGAGCACCAGCATGGAGCGTACGGGAGGTATTGGATCTGATCGCTATATGGGGAGAGGATTCAGTGCTAGCAGAACTTCGTTCAAAAAGACGAAATGCCAAAAGTTTTGAAAAAAATCTCCAAGGGCATGATGGAGAGAGACCACAATAGGGACTCAGATCAGTGCCACGTGAAAGTCACGGAGCTCAGACAAGCCTATCAAAAAACAAAGGAGGCAAACGGTCGCTCCAGGTCAGAGCCGCGGACATGCCGCTTCTACGTCGAGCTGCATGCAGTTCTAGGGCGGGCCGCCACTACTACCCCACCGCTGGCCGTGGATTCCGAGGTGGGGATAATCTCATCAGCTACACCTGAGGATTCTGCGGACGGGGAAGAATAGGAGGAGGAGGAGGACAAGGACAAGCTTGCAGAGAACACCCAGCACTCCGTTCTACCCAACAGCCAGGATCTTTTTCTCAGCCAGACTGAAGTACCCTCCCAACCCTCCCAAGCCAGTATCCAAGACCATCAGGGCCGGCTTTAGCAAGAGCGGGGCCTGATTCCTGGGAGCGTGGCTTGCCGCAAGCCCCGCCCCCAGGAATCGGGCTGCGCTCCGGCCTGAGCTCCAGCCGGGGTCATGGGGCTTGGGTCTGTCCCGGAGCTGCTCAGCCAGGGCCGGGCTGGAGCTGAGCCGCGGGGGCCGGGCCCGAGCTGAGCCGCGGGGGCCGGGCCGGGCCAGGCTGGGCCCAAGCTGAGTTGCGGGGGCCGGGCCCGGCCCGAGCCAAGGGAGCCGGGCCGGAGCCGAGCCGAGCCGAGCCGCAGGGGCTGGGACGAAGCCGAGCCGAGCGGACTGGGCCGGCGCACTTGGCCAGAACCCGGGCCGGTGCCCCGGGGCCGGAGCTGCTGGGGCCAGAGGTGCTCGGCCGGGGCCGGACTGGGCTGCGCTTCGCCGCGCCTCCCTGGTGCACTTCTCACATCCCCCTCCCACACCCCTGACTCAGCTTACCAGGTGCTGCCTGCCCACCCCTGCTTCTTTTCAGACTTCCCACGAACCTCTGATTCGCGGGAAGCAGGGGCGGGGGAGGAGCAGGGGGCGGAGCATTCAGGGGAGGGGAGGAGAGGGAAATGAGCTGGGAGCGGGGTGGAGAGCTGTGGCGCGGGGCCCTCTTGGTGCGGGGCCCAATTCAGCCGAATCGGCTGAATCGGCCTAAAGCCGGCCCTGAAGACCATGACCCCATGGAAGGTACCTCAGGTGAGTTTACCTTTTAAAATATAAAACTTGTTTTAAAAGCAAGCGTTTTTTAATGATTACTTTGCCCTGAGGACTTGGGATGCATTCGCGGCCAGTACAGCTACTGGAAAAGTCTGTTAACGTGTCTGGGGATGGAGCGGAAATCCTCCAGGGACATCTCCATGAAGCTCTCCTGGAGGTACTCCAAAAGCCTTGCCACAAGGTTTCTGGGCAGTGCAGCCTTATTCCATCTTCCATGGTAGGACACTTGACCACACCATGCTTGCAGCAAGTAATCTGGTATCATTGCATGACAAAGCCTGGCAGCGTATGGTCCCGGTGTTTGCTGGCATTCAAGCAACATCCGTTCTTTATCTCACTCAGGAGAGTGATATCGCTTATGGTAACCTGGTTGAAATACGGGAATTTAATTAAGGGGACAGAGGTGGCCATTCCTACTGGGCTGTTTGCCTGTGGCTGAAAAGAAATCCGTCCCTGCAGTTAGCCAAGCTTGGTGTGTGTGTGGGGGAATTGGCCCTGAACTTTTCGCGTTTGGCTAGCAGGGATCTTCTCTGTTACCAGCCACGTGGTGGGGGGAGGGGTACAGCGATCATCCCAGATAATTCATGGCAGGAGGGGGCGGGGGAGTTAGTTTGGTTTCTGCAGGGATCTTCCCTGATACCAGCCATGCGGTGGGGGGAGGGATAAAGTGATCATCCCAGAGAATTGGATGGGGGCGGGGGTTAGTTTGTTTTCTGCTGCTGAAGGTTAACAGGAAAACCGCAGCAGTCAACGGGCTTTGCTTGGTATGTGGGAAAGGAGGGCGCAGAAGCCGAAAGACAATGGCTTACCATGGCCGTGTGCAAGCTGAATTCTGTTGCCCGGACCTGCGTCTGTGATCTCTAACACCAAAGCCATTCTGGTATTCTGGTGCTTCAGGGCAGGGGAAAGCAAGTCACAAAGTTCCAAGAAAGTGCCCTTACGCATGCGAAAGTTTCGCAGCCACTGGGAATCGTCCCACACCTGCAACACTATGCGGTCCCACCAGTCTGTGCTTGTTTCCCGGGCCCAGAATCGGCGTTCCACCTGCCCCATAACCTGCCCCATTAACAGCATGATCTCCAAAGCACCGGGTCCCATGGTTTGATAGAATTCCATGTCCATATCCTCATCACTCTCGCTGCCGCGCTGCCGTAGCCTACTCCTCGACGCCTGGTTTTGCAGGTTCTGGTTCAGCATAAATTGCACGATAATGCGCGAGGTGTTTACAATGTTCATGACTGCTGTCTTGAGCTGAGCGGGCTCCATGCTTGCCGTGGTATGGCGTCTGCACTGTTCACCCAGGAAAAAGGCGCGAAATGGTTGTCTGCCATTGCTTCCCTGGAGAGGGGGGAGGATATACCCAGAACCACCCGCGACAATGTTTTTGGCCCCATCAGGCATTGGGATCTCAACCCAGAATTCCAATGGGCGGAGGAGACTGTGGGAACTATGGGATAGCTATGGGATAGCTACCCACAGTGCAATGCTCTGAAAATCGACGCTAGCCCCGGTACACAGACGCACACCACTGAATTAATGTGCTTAGTGTGGCCGCATACATTCGACTTTATACAATCTGTTTCCAAAATTCGAATTATATAAATTTGCATTAATCCCGTAGTGTAGACATACCCTGAGTCCAGTCTAGAAAACTGGCAATGTTTATACCTTGAACTTTAAAAATATACTGAGTGTGTTGAGCTGTGCTCCATGTGGGATGTGTGAGTGATGACTCAGTGAAGGAGAGAAAGAGAGGAAACTTTGGGTGAGATTCTTGTCTCTTTCTTTGGCCTCTTTATGCCATGAGTGGCTTATATATTTGCCCTACAATATCTTGTCGTATAAAACTAATCTGGCAGAGCTGAATAGCAATCATACAGGGGTGACTCCACCAGAAACAGAGCAATCCTCCCAACTATATCTTCAATATCAAAGAATTTTAAGAAGGGGTTTCTGGGGGGGCCTCCAATACATCACTCTAACAAAAAACTGAAAACAGCTGTGGCAAGAAATCATTAAGTGTAAGTAGATAGCTTGAAAATATCTTTTTATTAAAACAAAAGATCATTGACAAACTGGAAAAAAGGCTGCAAGATTCTGAAGTGACATCATAGTTACAGATTTCTCTGTACCACCGACACTGTTAAAGCTAGATATTTTGGGTCAGATCTTCAGCTGCTGGAAATTGGCATAGCTCTGACTTCATTGTAGCTTTGCCAGATCCCAACAGCTGAAGATCTGGTCCTTTGCTTCTAAAATGTGATCTGCACATATTTAAACTGCAACAAACCTTTAGAGTCATAGTGCAACATGAGTAATTTGGTGGACTGTCATACTGAAAGAATGCAAAGCTGGTATTTTCTAGGAGAGTTAAAAAATACATCTCGAAGCGGACTTGGCTGAAACAAGAAAAAATTCTGAAAATATAAACCTGACTGAACAGAAAATGGGAAGAGAGTTCTCACTTTAAGAAGGATAATCCTTTTAGTTTAGATTATTTGTTTAATAATAATTAATAATTAATAAAAACTTCTAACATTTTGTACCTCTGATCCTGGTTGAAGAAAATGAACAACTTTGGATGGTAGTTTTCTAGGGTTAGGGTTATTTTAGACATGTTTTATCATAGTTGATGGTTAATTTATAGGAATTATGTTTTCAAGTACTGTACAGAGTAATTGCATAATTAAGTGACTTTTAATTTAAACCTTGATAGCTTTGTATTCACTTTTGTATTCTCTAGGCAAACCATACATTTTTCATAAATAGTTGAGAAATGTTCATTTTTCCCCAAACTATCATTTATTTTCTGAGGCAGGATGAATCAACAATTATATTTGCTTAGTAATGGGAATGTTAGAATTTGGCCTGTCCAGTATTTTGGAATATCAGCTAGATGAACTTGTCTGATGTGTATTAGTCAAGGAGCATGTGATCAGTGTTCTAGTTGTGCAGGGCTATCTCCGCACTGCATGCAGGCCATTTATCTGTCAAGGATGGCGAGATGGAGAGGGGAGCTGAAAAGAAGTAATGTGGGGATTCCCCTTGTGCCACTTGGTTCTGCCCCATGTCTAAGCTTCTAGTGTTCTGGAAGTTGGCCTCTAAATAGTGCCCTTATTTTTGCAGAAAATGTACTACCCTGGGAGTAAAGTCAGAGGTTTTTAAAATGGTTGTAGTAATGGTAACCCTTCCTTCTCTGGGAATTCTCATGTGATTATTTATTCATATTAGCACTTGGGACCTTTTGCTTTCCCTAATGCTCACAAGTAAAAAAGGACTGCGAATACCAGCAAAGGGGTTTATTACTTTTTCATTTTATTTGCCCATTTGTAGACACACAACTCTGACTTATTCTTCAGATTTCAGAATATTGTCCAAATATTATGCTAGGTGAAGAAAAAATGTTTGCTGGATTGAATTATCTAAATACTGCATCTATTATTACTGCTAGTGCTGGAGGTACTGCTCTGAATGTATGAAGATTCCCACCATAGGATTCACTCCACAGATAGCAAAATGATCTTCCTTATTTCCTGCTTCAAGAAACCTAGCTTGGGTAGAGTTTTTAAGTTCTGGTTCTATTCTGTCAGCATTTATGGACCAGGAATTCAGTGCTTTGGTTAAGATGTGGCATTGCCCCTGCAAAATACAGCAGAGAAGAGCTGAGCTGGAGGTTGGTTGGCAACTACCTCTAAGTGTGTGGGAGAAGGCTTTTCCCCTTAGAGGTTCCTGGCCCAGTGCCAGGTGCTGCCTCCTTTCCCCATCTGGCAGTGGCCTGTAATAGACCTCTGTGACGGGGTTCTCGTGATGCAACCTGGACTGTCGGACTACTGAGTCCTCTGTCCAACCAACCTGGGGTATTCTGTGATACTGTTGACAGGCTACAAACCTCTGACAGATACTGCGCATACATAGACATCCACAGGCAGGGACACACCCAGCTGAATTACATGAATGCTTTCCCCAGCCACTCATGAACCAACCATAGAGAGCCTCCAGCCAATTCCCCCAAGCTCCCCAGTCTTGCATCCCAGAACTGTACCATCTTGCACTGGTCAGAAGCCTGACCAGTGCAAGGTCATTACCAGTCCACCCCTCCCTCGATGTGGAGAGGACACACACTAGCCGTTGTAAACTGAGCTGAGATTTCCCAAGCACTTCAACCAAAACACACTGCTTTAGGTAAAATATTAACAAGTTTATTAACTACAGAAAGATTTTAAGTAGCAAGCCTAGAGATCAAAGATGATTACCTAAGAAACAAAAATAAATCTGCAGTCTGAGTTCTACAAACAAAACACGCTTTGAATCAAGCAATATCTCACCCTGACAGATGGTATATAGTTCCTCAATACACAGACTGGGACTCTTTTCCAGCCTGGGACTGCCGTCCCCAGTTCAAAGTCTTTGTCCTCCAGATGTGTTTCCAGGTGTTGAGTTGTGGGGGGAGTGAGGCCAAGTCATGATGCCCTTACCCTCTTTTATAATTTCTTCCAGCTTGCTGGAAAGAGCTTTTGCTATGATGTGGGTCAAGCAATCTCCATTGTATAAGTGCTCTCTCTGAGGCCTTGACTACACTCGGGACTTCACAGCGCTGCCGTGGCAGTGCTGTGAAGCGCAAGTGTAGTCACGCCACCAGCGCTGCGAGAGAGCTCTCGCAGTGCTGTATGTACTCCACCTCTCCGAGGGGAATAGCTTGCAGTGCTGCGAGCGAGCGTGCAGCACTGCAGGCTCTGATTACACTGGCGCTTTACAGCGCTGTACTCGCTGCGCTCGGGGGTGTTTTTTCACACCCCTGAGCGCAGCAAGTTGCAGTGCTGTACACCGCCAATGTAGCCATGGCCTCAGAAGTCTCCATTGTATACAGTTTCTGGGATGGTGGATTCTTTCTTTGATGGGTGTTGATGAGCCATTAACTGCTGTCTGGCTACTCCATTGTTGTACATGAAAGGTTGGCTATGGGTGTTCTGAACCTCATAACATATTTCAGTAATACACACATAGCAGAATTTCATAACTTCACATACTATAGTAGCACATACAATGCAACAGGATATTAATGTTCAACAGATCAAGACTTTTAAAATGATACCTCATGAGGCATACTTTGTACAAAACTTATTACAGTGGTGAATATGGGGGTTCCAAGTTGTGGCTTTGAGACATAGGCGCTGACTCAGTGGGTGCTCCGGGGCTGGAGCACCCATGGAAAAAAATTGGTGGGTGCTCAGCTCCCCGTAGCCCTGCCCCATCCACCTGCTCCAGCTTACCTCCGCCTCCTCCACGATCATGCCGCTGCGTCCTGCTTCTCCCCCCTCCCTCCCAGTGCTTGCGCCGCGAAACAGCTGATTCGCGGGAAAGGGAGGGAGGGGGGAGGAGGGGGAATGCGGTGCGCTGGGGGAAGAGGCGAGACCAGGGTAGGAATTTGGGGAAGGGATCCAATAGGGGCAGGGAGGGGGCAGAGCTAGGGCGGGGACTTTGGGGATGGGGTGGAGTCGGGGCAGGGAAAGGGGTGGGGGGGCGTGGGCACCCACCGGTGCCGGAGAAAGTTGGCGCCTATGCAGAGTGCCCCAACCTCATTCTTCCGTCCATCCCCCTAACAGCAGGAAACACTTGCCACTCCTCTGCCTCCTGCACGAGAAACACATGTGGGAGAGCTGGTGAGGTGAAAGTATTGTGCTGGTACAGGGGGAGGAGTGGGAGAGCAGGGTCTTCCAAGAACTGCTGTCACTAACAGAAGGAGTCTTGCACCTGGCCCTGGACCAGAAGCCACTGTGGAAGGCAGAGAGGGAGAAAAGTTATAACAATTTAAACTGAAACACACAAAGCCTGCTCCCATTGAAGTCAATGGAAGTTTTGCCATTGCCTTCAATTGGATTAAGATTGGCCATTTGTGCTTTTAGAATAAACAGCCCTCCAACTGGATGATTACTGATTACAAACTTTAATTGTTTAAAAAAGGGATGTGGGTGAGAGAGAGATCACTTTTAATACATAAGTTTACATTTATTTCTTTGCTGAACACTCCCTACAGCCTGGTTGGTTAGGGGAGTTTTGGGACATAAATCAGTGCTTAACTCAGTTTCTGTTTTAGCTTTGCATATGAAGGGATTTTGGTGTCTTGTGATAACTGGACCTACAAATTTACCCTAATTGTGAGTTTAACTGTAAAAAGTGAGCGCAAGTTCACACGTCACAATAAACTATAACAAATGTTGATGGGAAAAGGTACAAAAGTGAGAGAGACTGAATTAGTTCAATCCAAAAGGCCTACCTTATTTCTTCTCTTTCCTAGCCTCTCTCCTTTTTCCTTCTGCCTAACAAGAATCTTATTTAGCTGGCCAAGATTGCAGGTTTTGCAACACTGCTGTGACCAGGAAGAGGCAGCTAAAAACAATGCCCTAAACAGTCTGATGCTGGTACAAGTTTGCCAGGTCTCAGAGTGGCTGATAGTGAAAGTCACCACCAGAGACGGAAACTGCGGTTTCTATCTTTGCTATTCTTTTCTCCCCCCTTTTGTGTGTGCTTGTCTTGTTTTGTCATTTTAGGAAATGGGATTAGACTGTAACACCAACAGCAATGACAGCTCCAGCCCATCTCAACTAACTTCTCTTTTGCCCAAAGAGACCATTATTAATTATCATCTTTAATGCCATTTAAGAGACTGTCAAACAAAGGGGTTTCAGTCTAAAAACTTTCTCCAGCTAAAGGAAAAGGCATCATGGGATGTTAAAATGAAAGCCTTACTTAATACGTTACATTTCAAATGCTTTAACTGTTTTTCCTTCTTTTCGGTATCTTTAATAAAAGGTTACAAGGATATTTAATGATGTGTCTGCCATGGTACTGAGGCTGAGATCTCTGTATACCATACCCTAGACCTAGTTTAAAACTGTTTAATGTTGGACAGTGACTGGGTTATGTTAACTCCTTTCGCCCATATATTCCATTTAAAATTAATACAACATATCCCTCTTTGATATGAATACACCAGCTTTTTCTGCTTCAACCACTTCTTGTTGAGCTTCAGCACAGGTTTGAACAAATCTTTACTCATGCGATAAGGCTATAAATCACTATGTGCTGATATTGACGTTACATCAACAACATACAATAAAAATCTGGAATATAGCTATGAGGGGAGGTGTTCCCTTTTATCAGACTAACCCCCTAAGCCTGAACATAATAGATCTTCAGTTTGAAGGCTACTTATTAATGCACAATAGCAGACCGAGGTTAGGCTTCTCTGTTTCCATGGATTACACATGACAGCTGATTCATAGGTACGTTACTTGTTAAAAATTCTATGTGCTACAGAATGGCATAATTTGTGATTCTATTTTAGATCCCAAATGTTCTGTTAATTTATGTAAGAGATTTCACAGTATTATGTTAACTTCAGGAATGAAAACATGGACCCTTGAGATCAATTTCAGTCAGACATGCAGTAAAAAGAGCATTTGATTTGGATCACAAAGATTTTATGAATTAGAGTACACCTGAGACTGATGACATGATCCAAGACCTTATCAGTTTTGCCAGTGAATTAAGCAACCATTTTTACAGAGGTGAATTCTGGAAGGAGAGGAAAAGCAGGAACTGGCACATTATAAACACAGCACATTTTGAAGTGTTATGTCATTGCACCTAGAAAAAGAAAGAGGATCAAATTTTTAAAAATGTCCTCAATTGGGTCTACAAATTTGCTCGCCTAAAATTACAAGCCTAGAATTCTGTATACTGATTGTTTGGTACTTGTTTTTATCCATTGAAAACCCAGCTTTATTTATTTATATGTTGATCTAAAAGAAACTCCACACCAGAGGTTGACAACTTAAAGCTCTTGACATACATTTGAAATACAATAATGTAGGAGTTGCCATATCTAAATCATCCAAAAATCGTGGTACAGTACTTCTTGTTCCTCCCACACATCATCTGACGACCAGTCATATGACTAATATAGCTTAAAATGCCCACAATGCTTAAGTCCTAGCCTCAGCCCTATAGCAATGACTGCTCAAACATATATCTTTATTGATATGACTGGAAGGCCAAGATGTTCAGATGTAGGTGTAAAAACCTTATCTGAGTGAAGAAATAAGTGAGTATGGTATCTGTCTACCATAAATTTAAATTTGCACATTTAAATATAGTCTGTTCACCCACATCTGAGTGTTGCTTGCAAAGATTCAGATGCTCAAAGAAAGCATGTAACACCCTAAGTATGCAATGTTATGCATTCACACTAGTAGGTTGCTTCTAAAAACATGGCCCTTAATCTTTAAAAATGATCAATATACTTGTGTTAATTGGGAACAGACTACAGATTATACATTCCTTAGTGACATGATTTTCCTTGAAATACCACCTATTGACTTTCTTCTGGTTAAGTTTTAATTAGGTTGTTGGGTAGCCAGAAGTATTTAGCTTCAAGTATGAGAGCAGATGATTGGATTCTTTAACATTTTAAAGGACCTTATTATTTTCTCATCCTTTACAGTTCTTTTATGTAACAAAGATATGTTTTTCTAAAACAGTAAATGAAAAATTATCAATAGGCCTCAATTTGGGAGCACATGGTCAGGGTTAGCCTCCTTGTCTACACGTAGATATGTGAATGATTTGTCACAACTTAAGTAACTGCAGGGTTACTTGGGTTTCCTCCAGGGTGCCCTCTTTGGCAGCAGTGGGGAATTGGTGTTCACATTGGTTTTCTATGAGGGGGAAAGATCCATTTGCCAATGAGTTCTAGGGAAGACTATATAAAGGAATGTATGCAATCTTAGGACAACTACCTTACATGGTATTATTGTTAAAGATTGCCACAGCTAATTCCTTCTAGTAAAAACTAAACATAAAAAGTGACTGGGATTTTCTCTAAACAGTAAACTAAATTTGTTTATGCTGCCAAAAGGCCACTAAGGCTGTGAGATTAATTTCTCACTGCCAAGGGTTGTCGCCCTGATCCATTAATATTAGGTGCAATTAAGTGGCATGTTACTGAGGGTAGCCCACTATTAGGTGGAAACTTTGTGGTTAAACCACTTTAAACTATGAGAGTAGTGGGAATAATTTTCTAGCACTAAAAGCTTTGGGCTGAATCAGCACAATAACACAAGTAGCAAAACAGAAGTAAAAATATTATGAATCCCTGTTAGAGGAGGTAATTCTTTATATATTATAAAAGGAAGAACAACTCTTGTTGTAATGACCATTTGCTGATCCTTACATAAATTTAAACTTTACATAGACTTGCACAATCTCTTCATCAACACTCAAATTCTCCTCCATTGTATCAACAGACCTCTGAACACCTCAATCTATGTTAAAGTAGATTTGTTCAGCTGAACAGCACATCTCCATTCTAAAATGCTTACTATATGGCCAGAGTTCTTCCACTTGACACTTTTCCAGCTGGAGGCCAGTCTCCATTCTGAGCCATCAGCTAGATAAACCTCTAAAAGATGCCTCAGGAGCTTGCCTTCTTAGGCTATGTCTACACTACAGCTTATGATGGCATAATATATGTCGCTCAGGGGTGTGAATAAACCACCCCAATGAGCCACATAAATTACCCAGACATAAGCATGGGTGTGGACAGTGGGATGTCGTGAGAGAGCTTCTACTGCAGCTTGCGGGGGTTGGAGTAGTTAAGCTGATGGGAGAGTGCTCTCCTGCCGGCTTAGAGTGACTACACAGACACCTTGCAGCTGCGCTACTGTAAACTCTCTAGTGTAGCCATGCCCTTAGTATCGCTGCTACCCAGAGCTTGCATTCCTTAAGTGACACTGCTTTATCACTGCTTTCTATTCCCAGCACATGGCTGGGAACTCCATTGCAAATTTGGAATGGCTGCAGTACAAGAAGCTGGAGAAGGCCTAGAAAACTGAAGACTCAAATTGTCTTATATAGTGTACTTAGAGGAAAGACTCACATCAACTTTACTGCGCTTTGGAATGGGCTTTTAGTTATTATAAGTAACATTATTGTAGAAAACTATGATTTATGAGCAAGTTATTCTTAAAATCTAACCCAAAAGGTTTTATCTGCAGTTCATATCCTGCAGATTTTTTAAACAATTCCTACATTCTTATAATACCTAGAGAACTAAGAGTCATCTTTTCCCTGTGTCCTATTTAAAAAGACTTTGAATATCTAATTTAATCTCTTTAGTACCTAAAGTATCAAATCCGTAGAGCTAACCATTTACTGAAAAGTACATTGTAAATGAATCTTCATACTTTTTTTTTTTGGTATGATGCAGGACTGCAGACCATAAAGGTACACATTTGTATGGCTTTCTCTAAACAGTATACTTGTGGGGGAGACCCCAGTACCTGCAATCATTTCAGCGTTGACTGGTCTCTGCTATTCCTCCATCCAACCCTTCCTTACCTCTCCCTTTGTGTCTATTGGCTTTCTGCCTAAAAGCTGCTGTTCAGAAAGACTCAAGAACAAATGGTTGTCATGCAGACATCAATGCAGCATACTGGAGTATGGGAGGAATTAATCTGTTTAGCTATCTCTATAAATACTAATAAATTCTGCTAGATTATACTTAACTTTTTAATTCAGATGAACCGTTATATTCTGGTTCCCTGAGCTCTGCTTGCATTAATTTTCTGTCTTGGTAACAATAATAAAAAACAAACAAACAGGAAAACAGGTGCTTTACCAGCTAAATTGTTACAAGTGGCACTCCAACTACTAAATTGCTACAGACAGCACAGTAATGCATTCTGACAGTAGTTCCCAAGTTTTACAATACTAAGGGCCACATTGGCAACCTGCCAGGAGTCCAATGGCTGTAACTAACTTCCATGTAAACGCCTGTAACATTTTAAACTAAGAAGATAAAGGTTATAAGCTCTTGTTATTTAAAAGGGAAGTACAAAGAATTCAGTAAGTGCTATTTAAATTAGTAGTGGGATGACCCAGATTGGCAAAACTTCATCTGCCCGTCCATATAGTTCTAATTTTAACCAGAATTCTGGATTTCACCAGGGGCAAGTCATTTAGACCTAAACTTTTTAAAGTGACTAATATCTATTGATGCTTCAGTTCTTGGGTACCCAGTTTGAGATACCTGTGCCCTGATTGTCAGCACGGTCCTAAGCACTACAGGTCCGACTTCCTTCAGTTGGTGCTTGGCACCTTTGGAAAATCCAGACCCAAGCTAAGCATCCAAATTAGTGAATGCTTTTGAGATTTTTGGCCTTAACCTCTGCTTGCCTCACTTTCCTTATCTATCAAATAGAAATAATAATTCCTAGCTACCCTTGTAAAGTGCTTTTAGAATTATGGATGGAAAACATTATATATGCACTGTGCATTAATATCTTTATTCCCTTTGTTTATTAAATGAGTTTACTTGTTTACACTTGGCAGACATTTTAGTGTGTCTATGAAACAGGAAAATATAAAATCTTATGTTTAAAGTGCCTTCCCCTGTAAACATATGACAAATAATTTTGAAAATTATTAAAATAAGGGGCATATAGTACATAACCACTGCCCAAGTGAGGCAACAGGTACTGGGATCTTGTATATAAATATGAAAATGGAATGCACTTTAATTAGCTGTGCCCTTCAGTCACTAGTTGTTTGGCCCCTTGGTCTCCATCTTGAGTCTTCAAAGAATGGGATGACCCATGCTTATTAAATCAGATTTCATTCAATTGGTCTAATTACTGTTGGGATCATTTTAATACATACTCCACAGAGCATTAAGATTGTCCTGCTCTGGCTCCAGTGCTGGGCAGAGATCTGTATACACACCTCAGAACTTTCTTTGAGATGCGTACAGCACTGCAAGCTGCCGCTACTGTTCATGATTTTGCACTTGTAACAGATGGAAATAGCTGGGAAGATTTGTGCATCATTCTTTTTCTATTAATCATTTGACCTTTTTATTTCTATTTCCCTTCCTCCAGGTTGTTTTGTGCCCTTAAGTTAACTGATAGTGGAACCCTCTTAAATAACTGTCAAGTCCTTTAAAATATAACCTTTAATTTGCCCCTTACTGAAATGAGTGTACTTGTGCAAAATCAACCTTCCATGTCTATGCCTTCCAACAAAAAAATGATTCTCAGCCTGGTAAATTGCAATCACAGTTCCACTGATAATTTTCGACTGTAAAGAAGTCTTTAGTATGTTAGAAAATAAACCCACAGATTAAAACACCCTTTCTGGAATTTAAAATCCAGGGCTAACTTTTAAAATCTTTCTCTCTCTCTCTCTCTCTCCATGATGGGCTGAATCAAATCACTGGATCCAAATAGCTTTGAACTTTGATGAAGTTCAGCTCAGACCTAAGTTTGGCAGCTCAGGCCATTCAATACATGGAGTGAATACTATTGGGTGGTGGTGGTGGGGGGAAGAGATGAAGATAGGAGGAGGAACATAAATAAGGTTCAGATATATAACTTGGGTTGTTAAAATTCCATCTTAATAATAATGATACCTTTCATTTATATAACACTTTTCATACTAAAGCCCTCAATATACTGAAATACATGCTATGAAGAATGATTGCTTCATCCACATTACAGGGAGAAATACAACAGCTGTTTAGCTGGACACAGCAATTCTACGCAAGTTTATAGCAAGAAATGAAGCATAATATTTTATCCAACTAAAGTATCAAGAGGAATGCTGAGAGGCGGGAAATAATGTAATTATCTAAAAACTTAAGTTCACTAAGACATCTGGATTTATACTCCTGGCCCTGTGGGAAAAAAATCCCAAAAGATTTCTATTGACCATACATGATCAGGATATTTGATTCTTACATTTCATCTGAAAATTGGCATTTTCAGTGACACAAGTGCAATATCACGCAGGAGCACTGGGTTTTGTACTGACCCAAATGAAATAACCAAGGCTACATCTTCACTACGGGGGGGGTTGATTTAAGATACGCAAATTCAGCTACGCGACTAGCGTAGCTGAATTCGACGTATCGCAGCCGACTTACCCTGCTGTAGGGACAGCGGCAAAATCGACCTCTGTGGCTTCCCATCGACGTCGCTTACTCCCACCTCCGCTGGTGGAGTAAGCGCGTCGATCCCCGAGAGGTCGATTTCTACCCGCCGATTCAGGCGGGTAGTGTAGACCCAGCCCAACACTACTTCCTGCGGGAACTTCTTGGAGGTTTCCTGTTCAGCCCAACCTCATCTAGTTTGAGAGATTGGATGGGCTCTCAGCTCAAAGTGGTGTGACTGCAGGCCACATTAGTGGGTAATTAACAGGAAAGAGTTGTGTTGTGTTGTCCCACTGTGATATATTGGGGAAAATGTTCTGATTCCTCCTCCACCCTCCATACTAAGCAAAACCCTGTACCAGATCTACCTCGTATAAAGAAGGGTCAGAGCTTTTTCTTACTCCCCATTTCCTAGACAAGATCTATCCTTGGAAAAATGGCTGAACATGGGAGAGGCTGGAACACAAGTGTTATAAATTCCTGGAACCTGAGCCATAGGCATCTTCATGCTCTATGCACTGAGGCTAGATCTAGGAAAGTTGTGATGGTAATGCTGGTGTCAGTCTCTCTTAGCAGATGTGACAATACTCCCACTTTTGTAAACACTCTTTATGTGGAAATGGAGTAGAAGACACTTATGATGGGAGTAATATCAAAGAAGGACATTATGAAACCTGTCCAGACAAGGTACACAAAACAGTTGTTCTTCTAATGTGAATTTGCTAGTCAGTGTGCAAGCTTTGTTTTGCTTTATCTTACCTCCATTATGGACTGTTCTATATCTTGCCAACTTGCATTTAAGAATGAAGCTGATTCAAAAATCAGTCAGCATTACGTTTAATAATATTTATATAGCATCTTGCACCCTGAAGGGTCACAGCGTGCTTTATAAATTATATACATGTAATGTAACAGAAATTGCTACATGCACCTCTGGCAGGGAATAGGGACAGCTATCTTACAGCACATGGCAACTCTCCAGGATCGTTTGGATCAGGAAGTGCAGAATACCATATCAAATAGTCACTTTAGAACAGAGCCCTGCAGCAGGACTGTGATCCCCTGCGTCCTGCTGCCATATTAGCGGGAGCAGGTAAAATGTTGTGGGTGGGATTGGGTGGGCAAAAAAACAGACTGTGGTAATTTCTGGGAAAGCACTTTAAAGCTTTAAATTTAAGCGAGGGATAGAAACAGATTTGATGTCTCTTATAATAGGACTTAAAGTATTTTTTACATGGTTTAAGCAAGATTTGTTTTATTCCTTTTGTCTGAATGCTATTTATAGATATATATTAACTGACTGGGTTTTTTTTGTTTTTGTTAGTAGCATGGGGGAATCTGTTTCTCTTGTGGTATTTGTGGGATCTAAGGTTTTTGAGGGTGAGAGCTGGACAAAAATGCAAGAAACAATGTGGGAGTGGTGGGAGTTGGAGTGGGTATTGCGGGGCAGGATGGGAGCAGGATTAAAAATATAGTCACACACACAGCTCTACTGCAGAGGGTTTTTGGCAGTCTGATAGTAACTGCTCCAACTGAAAGTTGGCCAGGGATACCAGGATTAACAGCTAGGGCTGGTAAAAAAATATATTTTTTGTTGATGAAAAATAGGATTTTTGACTAAACCATTTTTTTCATAATATCTGCTTTCTGTGGAAAATTATAATTTTTTTTCATTACAAAACTGAACACTTGAAAATGACAAAAATGTCAGGCAAAAAAGTGGCTACCTCTGTGCCTTGTAGGAATTGTAGTTCAGGTGCCTTATACCACCGTTCTCCTGTATTGGCTGGGGTCCCCATTTGGACTATACCTCTTATGATACACCATGGCCTGGGGCTCCCACAATGCACCACAGATGCGGAGACCATAGGGTATCATGGGAGATGTGGTCTGGCTGAGGAGAATGGCAGCATGAAGTGCCGAACTATAGATCCAATAAGGCACAGCAACAATATTTCCAAATAATTTTCATCTGAAAAACTGACAATGTTTTATTGGTTTTCAATTTTTTGTCAAAAGGTAATTTTTCCTGTTTGGGGGGAGGGGATCCCATTTCCCAACCAGCTCTACTAACAACTGAATTTTAAAATGGCTGAATTATGGACCTGCTCTTGCAAAACACCCATTGCCATCAGTGGGAACAGGTTCAGACCCTGCAACCTTTATGCTCTGATCCAGCTTCCGTTGATTTCAGTGGGAGCAGGTTCAGGCCCAGGAATTGGGTTGGGCCCTTAATTAAAAACATTTAGAACGTTTCACCTCTGGGCTGAGAACTTGTCTGACTAAGGAATATCGTTATGTTCTGAATGTATCACAGAGGGGGGCTACAATGAAAAGACTGGCATTGCCCTCACTACAGAGCTACAAGCGAAGCCCTAGGAAACCATGCACAAAAAGGATTAGAAAGTATCCAACCTCCTATGCCATTTTATTGAGGACTGCTAGAATGATAGAATGGGCACAGGAAGACTTCCTCGTGCCAACTCAGAAACAAAGGTTTTGGCAGACTTTCAAGCTGAAAAAAGTAGGTGCTTACATTTTATAATCGCAGAATGAGCAAGAGCTCACGTACACACACTGCCATGTAAATGTAGGCCTGGAGGTTTATTGACAGCAGGAACACATTCAACAGGGACTGTCTGATTAAACAAAAGTAGGCTACGGCATGGCAAACAAGTTGTGCTTTGGGTTTCTGATCTATCAGCAGCCTTGCCAAAATGCCAGTTAGTTGAAAAGGAGATTTCATTGTTTCTAATGAAACATGCTGTGCTTGCTTGTCTAGTGCATGCTTTAGGAAGCAAATGCAACTGAATCCCTTTTGATTTGCACTGTTCACTCTGCACTGCTGATTCCTTCCCCCCAAATGTTAAGCAGCAGTATTTTATGTCTGTCCAATGGCTTTATGCGTAGTTTAATCTTTAACTGTGGTGAGCAACGGTTCTATTACACAGATATGTCGATTTTCTGTGCAACTCAAAGATAAAGCATAGCTAGCGTCTTTTGGAATCGGGAATAATTTGATCCATTTAGGAAACCTACCTAATCATCTTGAAAATAATTGTTTAGGTTATTGCCTTTAACCCTCATTATACATGTGTGCGGTAAGGCATGTACGTTTGACTTATTTCTTCTGATACATGAGTTTTATCTGATGAACACAGCAGGTTGCAAATGTTTCTGTCACCTGAATGCAGAAAGACAGACTTATACCATAAAATGTAGTTCCTTCAGAGCTGCATACTAATGTATTGGACATAGCCAAATTCTTATATTTAAATTAGTGCAGTAGCCGGGTCTGGGTTAATGGAAGCAATTTTATTTTTAACTGTGCAGTATAACAACCCTGTTGGAAATGACCTGAGCAGACATTCCGTCAGGAAGATAGCACCTCGCTGTCTCAGGACTCAGACAACACACTTCAAAATGCTGGAGAATCTAGACTGGGGATTAGATGGGGAGCAGGTCAGGATTTAGAATACTTAAGGAGCTCGTGCAAAAGGGTCACTCTCCCTCTTCTGCTGTGCAACTCAGCATTATGGGGGCTCTTTCCATGCTGATGTGATCCACTAGCTCAGTGGTTCTCAGATGTTTGTACTGGTGACCTCTTTCACATAGCAAGCTTCTGAGTGTGCCCCCCCCTTATAAATTAAAAACACTTTTAAATATATTTAACACCATTATAAATGCAGGAGGCAAAGTGGGGTTTGGAGTGGAGGCTGACAGCTCGTGACCCCTATGTAATAATCTTACAACCCCCTGAGGAGTCCCAGCCCCCAGTTTGAGGACCCCTGACTAAGCAGGATAGAGGCTCTTGCTGCCTGCAGACTATAGCAGTGGCTACAGAATGGTTCCACTAGCACTACATCTCTACAGCCTGTAGGATTTTCTTGCACCAAACCCCATTAGTCACGAAACTTGGCATAGGGGCAAGGATTTGCCTCTACATCCCTGTAGTCACTACAATTGCAGCCACATTGGAGGACCTAATTACAACATAGCCGCTCCCTCTTCAGTTACACCACAGTGTGGAGGAAACCATAACTGTATTTCCAAGCAGTGTTAAAACAAGGTAGTTAGAAGGGACCTAAGTGATTTTCTTCTAGGTAAATAAGAAATGTGCTCAAACTGACCATTTGTCCTAGATTATTATCTCCTAGAGCTGACTGCAGTGAAGATCAAATTCTAGCTCTGCTGCTGAGGTTTTAGGAATTGCAAACAAATCAAGTGGCAGTAAACGTTGGTATTGTGAATGATGTACCCATTCAGAGGCCACCCATTAGAGCAGTTGTCCCAAGGCAGGAAAGAATCAAGTTAAAAGAAACTTTCTCATCTCTAGTTAAATGCATAGAGCCGGCGGAGCACTTAAAAAGTTGTTCATCTCTGTGACTGATTCTGTCCTGCTAGTAATACTGTAAAAGGTTCTTTGTGCAGTTTGTGGTATAAATGCTCCAAGTTGGTTCCCTGCTATTCTGCTAATGCACAGCAGGTGGAAGCACTATTACTATTTTTTGCATATTCTACGGTATACTGCACATGTACTTCCAGATTAGGACTAGAGCGGGCTGGAACATTTCCAACAAAATATGCAGTTTTGTCAAAGGCCAAATGTGTCATGGAGACATGTCAATTTCAACAAACATGAAGAGAGAGGTAGAGATGGACGGACTGACTCTCACATGACTGTGTAGTGTTGTTGTAGCTGTGTCAGCCCCAGGATATTAGAGAGACAAGGTGGGTGAGGTAATATCGTTTAGTAGGCCAACTTCTGTTGGTGAGAGAGAAGCTTTTGAGATTACACAGAGCTCTTCTTCAGGTCTGTGTAAGCGTGACATACATAATTTAAAGTAGGGGTGTAGGGAATGGGCTGCCTTCTAGGTGGGACTTCAAAGTCCTAGCTTCTGACTATGTCCAGCAGAAAATACATCCCTCTTTTGAACTGCACTCCCTCTTAAATGCTCTTCTAACCTCAGGCCAGTCTGGGAAACATTGTCAAAGGCCTCTTTGAAATGTGGGTTACGGTGACACCTCAGTCCTTGTGCATTGTACGTTACGTGTGGAACATTTCATCTGTGAGTAGTAATTTGGGATCTAATATTACCTCCTACATGAATAATAATTTTCTTTTATGTATTGGTCTGAGGGTTGACATTTGGCCATGTATTATCCAGCACTACCACAGGGAAGGGAGCTTTATTCCTTATTTCTTATGTACAGAATAAGCATTACAATGCAACAAAGAAATGATCACTTCAGTAAGAGGAAAGTAATGTTCAAAATTAACTTTCATTGCATATAGGTCACCATTTAATTTAATGTCAATGCCTTTCTCTGGGAGTAAAAGACTGACTTTCAGGAAATCTTAAACACTTCTTCTTGGTTTCTTGCCCCCTTCAACACTTAGGGCTGGTCTCAATGCAAACTTGCACTTAGATAACTACATCGTTTTTTTTAATTCACACATTTTGTTGTTCTGGTGCAAACCTGTGTATAGACCAGCCTTTATTCTTAGCCCTTATGTCAATGTCTTGCTTCCACTAAGAAAACTATTGCTCACAATATGGCAGCAATGTGTGTAGTTGAACTGATGATGAGCACAGTTTAACTGCAAGTGTTGACCAGGATAAAGTATGTTCAGCATCACGGTAGAAACTGTGGTTAAAACCTGCCCCGGTTTTAACTGTGGTTTCTGTGCTGGTGCTGAGCAATTTGTTCTGGTCTACTACATGTGCAGCAGTTAAACTGTACTTCAGCCATACCTGTTGTCAGCACTGGACGATTTACTAGGACAGACTTCAAAGCTTTGTTTTGGATTGCAAGCCTCTGAGTATGGCCTGCTTTTCCTAGGAGTGCTTGCCTCCCGACACTGATCTGGAATATCTGAACCTTAGTTTCCTCTCCCCCTGATATGGATGCATAACTATCTGAAGTACTGAGATCCCAGTAGTGCCTCAAGAACACCACAGTGAAGACTGGGGTTTGGAGGTGCTATTGCCTGCTGTGAAGGCAGACATCCCAGAGCTGATAAAAATTCCGTAAGTTCTTTGTGACTAAAATATATCTCGAGTTAAGTCATCTCACAATGTTGCCATGGCAGCCGAAGCATAAAAAAACCAAACAATATGACTGTTTCCTGCTATACGCAATTGGTTGCCTTAATAAGCAAGGAATAATTCAGCTGAAGCGTACTTGCAGAGGACAGCTAATGTATTTCAAGGGATGCCTATTGGTAGTAACGGCAGCTTGATCGCCATCCACAGTTTCATAGTTAAAAATAACAGAAATGGGGTTGTATTGATTAGACTGTAAGGCCCTGTAATAATGATACACATGACTTCTGCAAGTATGGTTTTGTGAATAAATGAGACACCATCTTTCATTGTGCCTATGGTGTGACTCCACAATCAATTTCTGTGCAACTTTATTTTACTTAAAATTGCATCAATTATTTTATTTGACTACTAATCATAGATGGTCCAAAGAGGATTGGGAACCTATGAACATGAATTCCCATTGTTATTTTATTGTCTGTGACTGAAATAACTTACACCTGTATCTGTAAATCTCCCACTGATGCTGATGGCCCATTAATAGGTATAGTAATGTTGGAAAGACATTAACAAAGGCACCTCACTAACAAAGTTTTCTTATGAGCAGCGTTTTTGAATCCTGATTACCCAGTAACTGGCAATGTTTAACACACAGCCCCCCGCCATGCTTTGTACAGCTGATTCTCCTCCCCTCAAGCCCCAATGTCTTGAGTAACCTATCTGGTTACATTTGTGGTAAGTGGCCTAATTTTTCTCTACCGGAAACTCCTGCATCTCTCAGATGATCAAAAATTATGTTTAATAAATGTTGATGAATGATACCCTCACATGGGTTTTTTAATCAACCATGGTATAAAGTGAGTCTCGGCATTGCTTTCCCATGGCTAAGATAACTGGATCATGCACTGTCAGAGTCACTGGGGGTGGCCAGCTGAGGCAGGAGCAGATGCAGGCTGTAGAAGGGTTTAGCAAGGGTGGAAACAGGCATGGCTGGAGCAGGGGCAGGGGTAGTCTGTTGAAGCTACTGGCAGTAGGAGTGGTCCCAGCCAGGTAGTGATGTTGAGCAGACTGAAGACACTGTTTCCTTTAGGTAGGGTTACCATCTTTCAGGCTCCTAAAAAGAGGACACTGCTGGGGGGGGGCCCTCAGGGGTCCTGGGGTGTGTACGGTTAGGGGGTATTGGAGGGGATATTTGGGTATGTGTGTACTGGGAGAGAGTATATGAGGAGTGCAGGAGTGGGTATTTGGGGTGTGCAGGACGGGTGTGTGCACTAGGAGGAGTATTTGGGGGATTGTGGAGGGGGAACCTGTGGCTTCACTTGAGGTTGGAGGCAGTGTCACTCCCTGTCATGGTGGCAGGGCAGCTGGCACACACCCAGGACGCAGCACCAGCTGTCCATCAGCATCTCCCTACCTCTCCCCCTCCCCAGGGCTGGAGTTGGGGCCTGCATGGGCAGAATCCAGCAGCTGCAGCGGAGGGACCAATTTGGACATGGAGCCAGCTCTTTCTGAGCTACAACATCTGCTCTGCAAAAATCCTGGACATTTCTTCTTCTTTGGAAAAATCAAAAAACAGGATGTCTGGAAAAACCCAGACATATTGGTAACTCTACCTTTAGGAGCCTATATACCTGCCTTGGGATCACCTGCGGATTGGCTGACGCTGGTTGAATGGTGTAGGGCCTGTCAGCAGACCTGCAGGTAATTGCCTCTGATGACTCTTCATACTCACTTGCTCAGGGAAGACTCATCAGGCTTAATCAGGCTCATGGTCAGAGGTATGATGTGCATCTGTTTTAAATTTAATTCAAACAGCATCATTGGTTGGGAGCTCGCTGATTGGGCATAGAGACTGATGTACAGGACACTTCTTGCTCCCTGATGAGGTAAGGGTTAACTTCAGTTCTGCTTCCATTTCCCCTTGCACAGAAGCTGACAGGAAGGGGTATCAGAATGGCATGGGGAAATAGAGGGGAAGAGTGCCCCTGGGTTAGACTGAACACCCTGGGCTGTGGGATTTTGCCAGACACATATGAGCATTTTCCATTTGCTTTCTGATTTTAAGGACACAGAACTAGAAGGAAACTCCTGGGTCATTAAATCTAGTCCTCTGCTATCACAGTCAACCCTGACTTATAATCCTATCATAAACTTCTCAATATCCATTGTAAAACTAGTCATAGTAGAACCTCAGAGTTACGAACACCAGAGTTACAAATTGGCCGGTCAACCACACACGTGATTTGGAACCAGAAGTACATAATCAGGCAGCAGCAGACCAAAAAATAAGCAATAGCAAATACTGTACAGTACTGTGTTAAATGTAAACTACTAAAAAAATAAAGGGAAAGTTTAATTTTTTTTTTACAAGATAAGGAAAATATTTCTGTGCTTGTTTCATTTAAATTAAGATGGTTAAAAGCAGCATTTTGCTTCTGCACAGTAAAGTTTCAAAGCTGTATTAAGTCACTGTTCAGCTGTAAACTTTTGAAAGAACCATAACGTTTTGTTCAGAGTCATGAACATTTCAGAGTTACGAACAACCTCCATTCGTAACTCTCAGGTTCTACTATAGATTGGTTGCCCTCGTTACCCATATTGAGAGTCTCCTCTCACTCCTCTGATGGCTAGAAACCTTCGAATTTTGAGCCTAAATTTATGCATGACCCATTTATGATCATTTGTTCTTATCCAATATTGTCCTTTAGCTTAAATAGCTTTTCTCTCGACTGTATTTCTCAAGAACAATCATATCCTCTCTCAGCCTTAATTTCCTAGGCTAAACAAGCTAAGCTTTCCCAGCTTTTCTCATAAAATAGGTCCTCCATTCCCCTGATCATTCTGTTAGCCCTTTTCTGCACCTGTTAATTTACAGGTTCATAAATTCCAAAGGAAGAAGGGACCAATGTGACATCTAGTCTGACCTCCTGTATAACACAGGCCATAGAACTTCTTACTTTCTTCTTATAACATTAACCCTTGAGGAAAAGACTCTCCTGACTGTAACTTTTTTTTTGCTGCTGAGTCATTTCACAAATTGCTCTCCTCTCTAACTCAGAGAGCTGGTCCCTCTACAACAGAGTTGAGGTAACATGGGGAATCATGGGGAATCTTTTGCACACTGAGCCACTAGATCCCTGTAGCACCAAACAACAAAAATAAAATGTTTCATAGCTAACTTAAACCAAGCAACGTTCATTTTAGAGTTTTAACTTTAACTCTGAAATTTCCTACTTTTGCAAATTTGTCAGACCCTTGACAAATTCCTTAACAACATATCTGAGGTTGAATATCAATAATCTTGGTGATTTTATTCTCAATTCCTTCTTTCATTCTTTGAGGAAAAATGGCCATCTGGATATTTTACTGTGCCAAGTAAATTCCTAGTTACTTTAAAATGAATACTGGACTGTGAAAAGCTCCAAATAGCAGCCATACTTCTAGATAAGGAAACTCTAATTTTTCAGAGTTCCCAAGAATATAAATTCCAGTGGCAATAGATCACAAGGCCAATATGATTAGAAAAAAGAATGTACTTTATTATAGTAAGACATCAAATGATATATGCAAAAGTGAAAGATCTTCCTAGTTTTCACCTTGAGGATCTTAGAAGGAAAGTGTTTCCAGAAAGACCGGCGGGTGGGAGGGAGTTAGAGCTCTAATGAAAAGAAAGATTTTTCATTTCCTGTAAAACTGTTTATTGTGTTAGTATACAATCCATCAACAGCAGTAAATAGACTCAATAAATAAGGTAGCCTTCTAATACACTTGGAGATTTTGAGCTAAGAGAAATATGATTCTCTCTCTCTCTCTCTTCATAAGACAAGGTATTTCTTTAGCAATAGGAAAAGAGAGACTGAGTAATAATACATCTATTCTTGAATCCTTATAATAAAACTTTTATCCATCTGATTGTCCACTGAAAAAGTTTGTCTGTCTTAGGACACTGATTTGTATGTGCCATACACTAACTTAAAGCTCATGAGCTGTGGAGTTCAGAAGTAACTTTGACTTTACAAATCGTTCAGCCAAAAGGTCATGTACATTTCTTTACTGGGAAGGCAGTCAGTTTACTTCATGTGCATCGAATGAGCATGTGTTTCCTTAGCTTGTTTTTGCTGTGTTGTTAGTTTGTGGTTTGTTTTGTAATTATAAACCAAGAATAGTATTTGTTAAGCTGGTGCAGAGGTAAAGGGACAAGACTAAAAACATGCAAACATCAGAGTTGCCCAGAGGATTCAGGGGGACTGGGGCAAAGCAATTTCAGGGCCCCTTCCATTAAAAAAAAGTTGCAATACTACAGAATACTATATTCTCGTGGGGGCCCCTGCAGGGCCCAGGGCCTGGGGCAAATTGCCCCACTTGCCCCCCCAGGCGGCCCTGGCAAACATTCTAAAAACTGAAATATGATTCGTCACGCAGAATAAACACAGAGTGCATTTGATTAATTGATTATACCTCTTCTATCAACGAGTCTTAAATAATTAAAGGGAGACAAGCAGACTGAAAAAGAGAATGTAAAAGCTCTGCATGAGAGTTGTGATTATGTGATCTAGAGGTTCCAGAAGGGTAGACAAGCAAGATGGAACAGCATGATGAAGTTATCCATTATCAAGTGGAGTGTACCATGGTACATGTAGCTTGAAACTGCTAGGCTCCCTATGTACTGCACTTTTTACACTTCTAAGATCTCGGTTTGTTTGAAACCAATTTATTTTGAGTTGCTGCAGCCTGTTAAAAATCTGTCTCCCTCCCTCTCACCCCGCCCCACCCCCGAGCTCTCTTGTGGAGATTTTACCTTTGTTCATTCTTGTTATTGCTTTTCCTTAAGCTAAAATACCACCCTCCCCTACCCTCACCTCCTAGTGCTGTTGGAAGCTGCTGCTGTGGAGTGTCTCCTTTCTGGAGGATGGTGGGGTCCTTATTAAAGAGCAATTTCCTCACAGGAAATTCTGCAGGTGCTCCTGGGAGAGGAAAGATGGCTGCTGGGGTTACCATACATGCCCCGAATACAGGTGGGGATGGGAGAGGTTGTTGTGAGATTTGCTATGAAATTTTGCAGACCAGCAATTCTTCCTTTCAGATAAGGATCCGAACTTTTGTTTGTTTATCTGAACCAAATATCTGACTCTTCTGAGGTTCAGCCATAATTTTTCACAACCTTTTAAGGTCAGGACGGAGGGGGCCTGATCTAATTTACAGAAAGATCATTGACTAGAGACACTGATGTAGGGAAGTGAAAAGCTACCCTTGCTTTCAAAGTGTTGTGATAATCATGAAAGTATTTATGAAGAGTCAGGGTTTTTGACTGTGTAAACAAAATTAGGTTAGACAAAATTATCCTTTCATACCAGTTCACCCCATTAAAATCAACTCAAACAGAGGAGAACTTAGCTCCTCAGGCCAATTGGCTGATCAAAAATGATTAGTTGACTAGTTGTCACATGGAAAAATATTACAAAACACATAATGCTGTGGACTCCATTGTGTCCAATTTTGTGCAGTAGCCAGGGACCACTGTAGTCCAATGGTTTATGTGACTGGTGCTAGTATCTGAGAGGAGTTGAGTTGTGACCCTGTCTTCCATCTGGCCAGCAGAGTTGGTCCATTGTGGGATTGAACACACTGTTAAAGGGGGCTGCTGTCCTTGCACTGCTAGAGATATTTTGTGCCTGAGGCATCATGTGTCCAAGAAGCAAAGCTAGGCATCTTCACCTCCATGAAGTCACAATAGACACTACGTGAGTAGGGACTTGCGAGACCATGTTGTTGTTGCTTAACAATCGTTCTAACTTCTGCATCATTCTCTCTGAAATCTGTGTGATTGGTAAAGTATTCCTGTGTAAACCACTTAGCGGTTGCATTTTAGAGTATTTTGGGAGCAGTATGGGAGAAATCTGATGGTTCTCTACAGGAGCAGTTAGATATGTTATAGCTATATTGGTACTGCCTGGAAAGCTATTGTAACAATCAGCAATTCTGTAATAACATGTTTGGTTACAGACTCCTACAGCACTCTTAATGTCTGTGGCTAGGCTACATGGTTTGTGTTAATTATAGTCCACATTCTGTCCTTTATTTATAAGGAAGTCCTACAGAGGTATTTCATAACAACGTGCTGCATTGCTTTGTAGCTATATCTGGTCCTGCAGTCCTGATGCAGCCACTGCTCCCACAGTATTGTGCTGTATATGGCTCCCATTAGTAAGGGCAGGAATTTGCCTTGATCTTTATCCATCACTAGTTTTTATCCTGAGATGCATGTACTCGCTTCTCTTGTAATTGTTGTCAGCCATAAATTTAAATCTGCAATGATCATGACAATGCAGAGACTTGAAGGCTAGGTTGCATAGTGGGTTCAGAGCATTAGCCTTTCATTGGGGATGGTTCTGGGATTAAATCTTGTCTTTTGTCACAGGTGAAAATGTTCCCTGTGATCTTGTTCTGGTCCTCATTTCTACACCTCACAAACTGAGACAAGTTGTTAAAAGTCAGTCTGAATGGCAATCTCTGTTCTCTGGGTGCCTCTGGTGAGAATGAAAGGGTTGGTGTGTGTCAGGTTTGAGGCTCACTGACAGTTGGAGTTTTTCTGTTATGCTGCCTAGAGCCTTCCTCAACGCCTGTCTGGCTTACACCAAAAGCTAGTGTCAGTAGTCCCTTATTTTCATGAACATAACCAGAATATTTTAAGCTTATTAGGTACTCAGCAATATGTTAATTAGAGATAGGTCTGGGATGCTGCTCCTTATTCAGGGCTCTGTGAACCAGTTAGAAGCCAGAGGGTAGGATTTTCACAAGCACTCAGGTTAGGCCTAACTCTGCTCAATGATAAAACTCCCATTGACTTCAAAAGCAGCAGAATTAGGCCTGTGTTAAGTGTTACTTGAATACCCCACACAGATATTCCCCCCACCCAGGGAAGGATAATTAAAGGCAATGGGGAGGCAGCCCTACACTTTGGGAGAGTCAGACACAGACATCCAAGGAGAATCGGGAGTTCAGGAGCTTACTAAAGCGGCACTGTGTCAACAATGCTCGGCTATTAGCAGCACCGTGGTTATGTGATAAACTTACTGTAGGATACTTCCTTTGAGTCGCTTGGGACTATCATGCTATGCAAGTTCTCTACATTTTCTACCCACTATTTTCCATAATTCCCCCCTCCTACTTACCTCACAGTGATGGACAGTTTTCATAATAGTGTTTTTTTAAAGGGATCTGTTGACTACTCCAGGAACTCCAGAGGACTGAAGCTCACAGAAGCAACCGCTTCCTCAGCAGATGGATGGTAAAGGTTTTAATATGGTTTTTAAAACCAATGGCACTGTCTGTCTTGCTTTATCTTTTAGAGATTTTTTTTTTTAAATTCCTATAGGAAGCTTGTCCTCCCTAAGAAAGGGAAACATGAACTACACACAAAATTGTAGCCTACATTAAGTTATTAAAATACTCTGAAGCAAACTGACATCAGGGTCAGGAGTCCTCACTACCAACTCCATAGTTTATCTTTCTGGGTTGTCTATCCTCTCCTGTAAATCTGTAGCTGGCAAGATCCAATACAGGCTTCTGAAAGGACTGAGCACTCTTGTAAAAGCGGTTTTGTGTTCTTTGATTACTCTGGATATGGCTTAAAAAAAGAAGTAAGGGTAATATTTGAAGAACTGCTAGAAAAAGTCAAAGGTGATGATTTAAAAGAAGAGAACCCATGACTCTTCTCCATGCTGCTCTCAGTGTTTCTAGCTTCTCTGTATTACTTCATACTGTGCAGTAGATACCTTTTCCCCTTAGTTCAAGAGAATAGTCTCCATTCAATTTTTTTTCAGTTCAAGAAAATAGTCTCCATTTTAATTCACTGGGAAATATTTTTGAGTGTGACAGAAGAAATTCACTTACACTTAAGTGTATCTTCTCCAGGGCAGTATAGAGTGTGATCCGTGGAAGAACACTACTCTTTTTGTGGAGTAGCTAGGAGCCACTGTTGAAGATCCAGTTGTGTATCTTTTAAAGAGAGCCTTTAAAATATATATCAAAATGAGATATTAACTGCAAAATTGTTTAAGCCTTTAACATTTTCCCATATATCTTTGGTGAGACTGTGTAACTTGCAGCCTTCACTTTCAAAGATGTCCTTCAAAGGAAAAATGTGGGGTTGTGACCTTTATTTCTTTCTTATCTATAAAAATGACCTCAAAGGTTCTAAAGGTGGGTGATTGGTTGGTTGGTTTGTTCTGCTTGTTTTTTTTTACCTTAGAATGATCAGGAACATCAAGTTTTTTTCTTTTCTGTTTTTATTGGAGGACTCTTTGGATGTCTCAGAAATATATTTTGGGGCTTTCTCAGTCCTTTATTGATGGGGTGGGGTTGCTGAATCCTTACCGAAGAGAACTGTAACTGTATTAGTTAAATAGGTATTATCAAATACAAACAAACCCCCAAAGATTCTGAAACATGGGAATAAAAATATATTCCCTTCTCAATTAATCAACTTTGACTTACTTAGTATCTCTGATGTCTGCTGATTCTCCTGTCATTTAAACATTTTCCAAGGTAGATAAACCCCAAATTTCTACAATAAATACAAAGAGAAGAAACACACACACACACAAAAACCCTTTCTCTATACATCATATAAAGGGGTGTGGTGGGGTGGAGGGGAACACAAGGCTTTTTTCTTTACAAATAGCAGGTAAAACAAGCTTATTGTACTGACAGGGGTGCTAGCTGTGTTTTCATGAAGGCCTCAATATTACCCATAATGAATCAAGAAGCTAATTTCTAAATTTTAGTCCCTGTTGTTGTTGTTCTTACTTTTTGTATTGTGGTTGCACCTGGGAGTCCCAGTCATGGACCAGGACCCCATTGTGCTAGGTGCTGTCCACACACAGAACAAAGAAGTGGTTCCTGCCCCCAAAGATCTTACAGTCTGGATAGGGCTCTGGAATAATATTTTGGCTTATCTTTGTGACAAAATTTAATTCCTACATATTCTTACATGATGCATGCCTCCTCATGGAGGCCTTCTGCAGAGCGGGTGAATTTTACCTTAAGTAAATAAGGATCCAATGCAATGGCCATTGGAGTCAAAGGGAGGCTTTCCATTCACTTCATTGGGCATTGGATTGGTCCCTAAATGAATAATGTTCTTCATGAAGTTAACTCTTCTTCTTTCTTCTTGACCATTCAGGGAATACTTGCTTTGCTACAACACTGGTAGATCAGCTGTCTGATCCAAAACATTTCAGATGTAGTAAAAACCAGGTTAGAAAGGGAATGATTCAGTCCTGTAAAGATGTGACATCTATACAAATAGCCATTAGAAAAAAAATTGGTTGATATGTCAAGTTAAATAAGACACGTTTAGTGGTTAGGACTCATTTGGGTCCTCTCCCCTGTCAAGGTTCTTAAACCCACACATAGGGATTCTGATTTGTAATACAGGTTATTAGACATTTTAATAAAATGACAATATTATCAGGATTTGGACTCCATAGCACTGAAATATGAAGCAGAAAGAGAGTCCATCAGGTTACAGACTCTCTGGTTAATAGTCAAAGGCATTTAGAAGTAAATTAATAAAAAATGAACATAAAGACTATAAAATTCAAACAAAATGAATTCCCTAGTTCGTATTAAGATCCAAAATGTCATGAATATCAGACCTAATTTATTCGGTTTTTACTCCTTCAACAAAAAAAGAAGAGTAAGAATTTTTTTGCTAGCTCTTCTTTTCCTAATGCTCTTTTTCAAGCTTGGCTTTGAGTTACAACCATGACATTCAATTAGGTGGTGAAAATGTAGTCGTTGATTTGAAACTGAGGGGGGAAAAAGGATATGAATAATTTTGGATTAAAAACACAAACCCTACAGGATTTGAAGGTTCTACTTGTATCATCTAAGGCAGATACTTTTTTTACAGTCTACAAAGATTTTGATCAACATCTATGGGAATTTATAGATATTAAATGTAGCCAGAAGAGAGAGCCCCTATTGTCACATGAATAAAATAAAAATATTTTAAGCATTAAAATGAAAAGAGAGACATTTTTGAAGGCGACAGAAAGCAAATTAAGTCCCTCTATAATTCCTACAAATCTTCATGATGTATTTTAATAGGTTTATTTATTACAATTTAAGGAATGCAAATACAGTTTGTCCTATTCATATTACAAAACAATTTATCGCATATCTGATGAGCCATTGTTCATTATGGTGAAATTCACCCTGTGCAGAGAGTGAGCACTTGATTCCCATTTGAGCTATCAACATTTCACCCTAAGTGCATTCTCAGCTTCTTAAATACTGTGAGCCAAACTTTACTCTAAGTTGTACCTTTGCCAACCCACTGAAGACGTTATCAGAATTCCACCTGGATGTCTCTCTTCTAGGTATGAGCATACAACTGGGATTCCAGATCGCTTGAATTCAGATCTGAGCTTTAAAACTGTCTCCGTCTGAGGACTTGGGCAAGTCACTTAAACTTTCTGTTTGAGCTTCCCTAAGAATAAAAATAACACAAACTAGGTAAAAAGACATTAAAGTTGCACTCAAAAGTTAGGAAATGCTGGAATTAAGGTTGTCAGTGTACCTTTAATTCAGCTCCTTGTGCATATGCATTATGATTAAGACTATGATTATGTCACAGAGGTCACAGCCTTCCCTGGCCTATGCTACCCGCTGCCAATGCCTGCCTCTGTCAGAATTCCTATGTCATGCCGGGCAAATCACTTATGACAGACTTTTCACAGTAATTCTGTGTTCCTCATTTTTGGATGCCTGACTTGAGGGTCTCTGGGGTCTGATTCAAAGAAGTGTTGAGCAGTCAGAGCTGCAACTGAAGTCAATGGGAGCTGTGCTTTGGACATCAAATGTGATATATAATGCTTAGAACACTGAAAAATCAGGTCCTACGGGTCTCAAATTGTGCACCCAAAATTAGTGGACGTTTTTGACCATTATCTCACTGTGCCTCAGTTCCCCATCTGTAAAATAGGAATGCTATAACTTCTCTACATCATGCACTGGGATGCTGTGCATTGATGTTTGTGAAGCACTCAGCTACCATAGTGATGAATGCCATAGAGAAGCTCTGTTGCCTTGAATTTGGATTGCTGTAATGTACTCTACATGGGGCTGCACTTTAAAACCGTTTGAAAATTAGTGCTAATGTAGGATGAAGCTGCCTATTTATTCAGAGCCCAATTCTGCCACTCTGAAGCAGAGCAGGACCTGCGGTCCCATTGAAATCACAATGCTTTCAACTTCTTTTCTTCTGTGACATATTTAAGTACAAAGGTTTTCTTCATCATCAGAATCTATTGAGGAAAATTACCAAAAGAGGTTGTTTTGCTCTTTCACATCTGTGCTCTTAGATTATATTTATATTGCTTTATGAGTTAATGTTTGAGTCTCACATGGAGACAAGAGTGTCTTTCACTCCTCTTCCTTTGTTCACCACAAATTCATGACAAATTTTTGGACGCAAATTAGGTTTATGGTAATTTCACCTGTATGGTAGTCCTCTGACTTTTGTAAGACTGTCAGTGATGGTAATATGCTTAAAATTATACTTCTGATTTGTTAAATGCACTAATTCCAATGATTTTAGCCAAAGTGCAAAACCGAAAACAATAATTAAATGACAGGTTTAAATGAATATTTACAAACTGGCTCATAAAAGGACTCTCCCAACCATCAGTGCTTTCTGACCCTCTTTCTTCTTCAAAGTTCCCATGCTGATACGTTATTTTAATAGTCATTCATATTTCCTTACTGCATTTGTTGGGATTAAAGTCTTAACATATCGTGAAAAAATTCCATGAGGGTCTCCTCTATGCTGAACATATTCCATTTCCCTTTCTACTGGAAATATTTCCATGTACATTAGAAACATTGGAAGAAAAACTGCTTCCAAAATTTCCAAAGGAAATACCCATTTGACATTTGTTTCCTTTGAGATTGCAGATATCCATGGAATTTCTACATGGGTGGTTTGTTTTCCTTTGTTTGTTTTAAGAGATGGCTCCAAGCTATAAAGTTCAAATACAGATCTGAATTTCTCCAAAATTTGCAAGTGTTTGGATCTGGAGTTTTGGTTTATCCCTTTATATAGGCAGAGTCTTTTTCCTGAGTAAATTATGAATAAGGGCTTAAAGCAACAGGCCCATAGATGTCAAAAATCACAGCCTGACTAAAGTTCTGTAGCACTAACAATAGGTTTTTTTGTTTCTTTCTGTTTGCTTGGATTCATACCCCCAGATATTCAGATTTGCGCAAACCCTAACACATAACTCATAGGGTTGCCAGTAGGGTTGTCAAGCGATTTAAAAAAATTAATCGTGATTAATCATGCAATTAACCATGCTGTTAAACAATAGAATACCATTTATTTAAATATTTTGGATGTTTTCTATATTTTCAAATATATTCATTTCAATTACAATACTAAATACAAAGAGTACAGTGCTCACTTTATATTTATTACAAATATTTGCACTGTAGAAAACAAAAGAAATAGTATTTTTCAATTCACCTCATACAAGTACTGTAGTGCAATCTCTTAAGAAAGTTGAACTTACAAATGTAGAATTATGTAAAACAACCTGCATTCAAAAATAAAACAATCTAAACCTTTAGAACCTACAAGTTCACTCTGGCCTACTTCAGCCAATCGCTCAGACAAACAAGTTTGGTTACAATTTGCAGGAGATAAAGTTGCCCACTTTTTGTTTACAATGTCACCTGAAAGTGAGAACAGACATTCCCATGGCACTGTTATAGCCGGCATCCCAAGATATTTACGTGCCAGATGCGCTAAAGATTCATATGTTCCTTTATGCTTCAGCCACCATTCCAGAGGATGCATCCATGCTGATGATGGGTTCTACTCGATAATGATCCAAATCAGAGCAGACCGATGCATGTTCATTTTCATCATCTGAGTCAGATGCCACCAACAGAAGGTTGATTTTCTTTTTTGATGGTTCGGATTCTGTAGTTTCCACATCTCAGTGTTGCTCTTTTAAGACTTCTGAAAACATGCTCCACACCTCGTCCCTCTCAGATTTTGGATAGCACTTCAAATTTTTAAACCTTGGGTCGAGTGCTGGAGCTATTTTTAGAAATCTCACATTGGTACCTTCTTTGTGTTTTGTCAAATCTGCTGTGAAAGTCTTTTTTAAAATGAACATGTGCTAGGTTATCATCTGAGACTGCTATAACATGAAATTTATGGCAGAATGCAGGTAAAACAAAACAGCAGACATACAATTCTCCCCCAAGGAGTACAGTCACAAATTTAATTAATGCATTGTTTTTAAACGAGCATCATCAACATGGAAGTATGTCCTCTGGAATGGTGGCCAAAACATGAAGGGGCATACAAACGTTTAGCATATCTGGCACGTAAATACCTTGCAACAAGTGCCATGTGAATGCCTGTTCTCACTTTCAGGTGATGATGTAAATAAGAAGCAGGCAGCATTATCTCCTGTAAATGTAAACAAACTTGTTTGTCTTAGCGATTGGCTAAACAAAAAGTAGGACTGAGTGGACTTGTAGGCTCTAAAATTTTACATTTTTTTTTTAGTGCAGTTATGTAACAAAAATATACATTTGTAAGTTACACTTTCATGATGAAAAGATTTCAGTTCACTTCATACAAGTACTGTAGTGCAAAATACTATTTATTTTATCATTTTTATGATGCAAATATTTGTAAGAAAAATAATATAAAGTGAGCACAGTACACTTTGTATTCTGTGTTGTAATAGAAATCAATATATTTGAAAATGTAGAAAAACATCCCAAAAAATGAATACATTTCAATTGGTATTCTATTGTTTAACAGTGTGATAAATCTGGATTAATTTTTTTGAGTTAATTGTGTGAGTTAACTGCGATTAATTGACAGCCCTAGTTTCCAGGTGTCCAGTTTTTGACTGGAATGCCCGGTCGAAAAGGGACGCTGGCGGCTCCGCCAGCACCGCCAACTGAACCGTTAAAAGTCCGGTCAGCGGTGCTGCGTGTCTAAGGCAGGCTAGTCCCCACCTGTCCTGGCACCGTGCTGTGCCCTGGAAGCAGCCAGCAGATCTGGCTCCTAGGTGGGGTGGCCACAGGGCTCTGTGCTCTGTCCCCACCCCAAGCACCACCTCTGCACTCCCATTGGCCGGGAATCACTGCCAATGGGAGCTGGGGGTGGGGGGGCGGTGCTTGCGTGCAAGAGCAGCACATGGAGCCTCCTAGGAGCCAGACCTGCTGGCTGCTTCCATGGTGCAGTGTGGAGCCTGGACAGGCAGGCAGCTTGCATTTGCATCACTGTGCCACTGACCAGGAGCCACCCGAGCTAAACGTGTGCCCCAACCCTGAGCGCCATCCCTCACCCCAGCCCTGAGCCCCCCAAACCTGGAGCCCCCTCCTGGACCCCAAACCCCTCATCCCCAGGCCTATCCCAGAACCTGCACCCCCAGCTGGAGCCCTGACCCCTCTGCATCCCAACCCTCTGTTCCTGCTCAGGGCCCTCTCCCACAACCTGAACCCCTCATCCCCAGCCCCACTCCAGAGCCCACACCCACAGCCCAGAGCCTGTGCCCTCTCCTACACCTCAACCCACAGACCCCTTCTGCATCCCTAAACCCTCATTCCCAGCCTCAGCCCAGAGCCCGCACCCTCAGCCCAGAGCCCGTAACCCCTCCTGCACTCCAACCCCCAGCCCCCTCCCACATTCCGAATGCCTTGGCCCCAACCTGGAGTCGCACCCCAGAGCCATCATCCCCTCCCACACTCCAACTCCCTGACCCAGCCTGGAGTCCCCTCCTGCATCCTGAAACCTACACTTCTGGACCCACCCCAGAGCCCGCACCCCCAGTTAGTGCCATCACCCCCTCCCGTGCCCCAGCCCAGTGAAAGTGAGTGCGGGAGAGCGAGCCACCGAGGGAGGGGGAATGTAGTGATTGGGGGGTGGGTCCTCGGGCTAGGGTGTTTGGTTTTATGTGATTAGAAAGTTGGCAACTCTAATTACTCAGTTGAAACTGCCACAGATGGTCTGGTGTTGGGTCAAAATAATAGAATTTTGCATGTTTTTCCACCTGAAACTATCATCCAATCTAAACTTGTTCAAAATTCAGAATACAGCTTCTTCCAAACTTCAGGGTAAGTTTACTCATAACTGCTCAAACCGTGGGTAAACTTTGCCCTAAGCCTGGCTGGAGTTTCATATTTTTAACCATTATTTACAACAGTTTTGCTGAGCTCTAGTCACCTGCCTGTGTTCATCATTTATTACTACTAATTGTAAAAATAATAAAATACCCAGCTTTTATGTGGTGCTTTTCATCAGTAGATCTCAAAGCACTTTACAAAGGATGTCAGTATCATTATCCCCATTTTACAGGTAGAGAAACACTATCTGCTATGATTTCATAAAGTTGATGTACATCCTTAACACAGAAAGGGGAAAAGAAGGTTTGGAAAGTTTGGCACTGTCCCTGTATAAAAGCACTATAGGATGATTTCTTGATGGTACACCACAATGAGGTGCTGATGAATGTCCACATGAAACCAAGCTAAAATGACCAAACTACACGCTAAAGTACTAGTATGGCTTTTTGAATTTGGGTTGTTCTTTTTCTCATTCAAGTATTTTTTTTCCTTCTTTGGCTATCAGTCATAGATTAATAGTCTGTGACCAAGCTCACTCTCAAAAATGTCACATTTAACTGAAAAAAGAAAATCAGAAATGAAAAAGTTAGCCGTATAACTCCTCTGGGTCCCACTCTTACAAGGACTGTGGTTCTTCTGCTTCATTAACCAAACCAGAGTTAGAAGGGTAAGCTATCACCAACGCTGCTGCTCTACCTAGTGTCGCTACAGCACCATCTGTCAAAAGAAACCCTACAGAATCAGACTTGATTCAATTCTGGCTGCCAACTGAGGAAAACAGCTATTGCCCTGAACAATAACAAGGGCCTACTGCCCCCTTTTCCTCCTTCCTCTCTGAATGAATTGGAATAAAAACAAGAGCAAGAACTTGCTACTGCTAAATAAATAGCTTGCTGTACATAACATCTGCATCTGACTAACTCTAGCCTAAAAGATGTTGCTCCCCATGCGTGGAAAAGAGACTTGCGGAGGCTTGGCACCAACAGTGAGGCTTTTATGGAAGAAGAGTCTGAGTATAATTGTTGCCAGTTGATTAGGTTATTTTCTGTCTATGAAACAGCTGAATGTTGTTACCACCCCATCGCCCAAATCTGGTTATATGTACAGCTCGCCTAATAGGTTGGGTATGTGCCATTGATGATTCATTTATAAAACATGCCAGTAGCTTGATTTGCAGTCATGGATCCTTATTATACATTTGCTCTCTACTTCAGGAAGGGAATACCTTTTTATAGGAACTCAGTATTATTACTATTATTTAACATTTGTATTGTAGTAGTGCCTGGGCAGAGCCCCATTGTGCTAGGTGCTGTACAAACCAATAGTAAATGACAGTCCCTGCCCTAAAGAACTTAGGGTGGGATCCACAAGGGACTTGGGCATTGCACCACTGAGCGTCACTGTTAGGCTCCTAGAAAATCACAGGAACAACACTGGGATCCACAAATCTGAGTTAGGTGCTATGACATTTGGGATTCAACCCAGACCTGTAAGGGCTTGTGTCATGCCTACCCTGCAACTGCGGGTGCCTGAAATGCTATTCTGCTATGGCTCCCACCCCAGACACCAACAGTCTACACACAAATATGAAGGTCACACCCTGGCTTCCACCACCTAGTTACTTTTTGCAGAGTGACTCCAGTGCCCTCACAGTCCTGAATTTCCCAAAAATCATTTGCCAACATGACCATCTGCTGGGGTTCCAAGAGTTGGGAGTTACTGAGTTACCCCTCTCAGCCTCTGCAAGTGAGAGTTTTGCTACTGCTAAGCTGTGTGTCAACTCCCTGAAACACCAGCTTGCCTGCCTTGCCAGAAAACTCATCAGCACTCTATCAGTCCAAAACTTGTCTTGCAAGTAATAAACAGTGAACCCCAACTCCTGAGTTCCCCAAAGATGTCTCCCTGCAGTGTCCAACCCCCACCTGGAGCTGTGACAGGTTGGACCCCCTGTCCGGATGCCACTTGATATACTGGGGTCCCACTGAGCCTGCCAGTTCCACCAGCCTGGGCTACCTCAACCTGTCCTTGCTGTGCCTTCTCTAGCACACCCACAGATAAGGCCACACCCAGCAACAGACAGAGACTGAAATCATCTCTGTGTGGGAAGATGCAGCTCCGGGATTTACCCAGAACTCATATGCACACCTCCTTTGGGGTGTAAACTCAAAATAATACTGTCTTCGCTATATAGAAACCTGTACAGCGCAAGCTCATAAAAATCACCTGCTCCCTCAATGTGGAGAGCTATATATACAGCTTTCCCCCCACCCCGATATGAATTGCACAAACTGGGTTTTGAATAAACAAAAAATAAATTTATTAACTATAAAAGGCAAATTTTAAGTGATTATAGGGGATAGCAAATAGAACAAAGCAGATTACTGGGCAAATTAAACAAAACACACAAACTAAGATTAATACACTAAAGAAACACGTTACAAATAGTAATCTCACCCTAAATGTTGTTTTGGGCAGGTTTCAGAGTTTCCACAGCTTATTTGTTATTTCTCTTCACAGGCTCTAATAGACCCCATCTCAGCCTGGACTCAGCTCTTACCTTTCCCCACCTTAGTTCCTTTTGTTTCTTCAGGTGTTTTCAGCAGTCTTCCTTCTTGGGCAGGGAGGCAGTGGAGAAGAGCCCTGATTAACTCACTTCCCAGACTTAAATAGGATTTACATAAGGTGGCAATCCTTTGTTTCCAGTGGAAAAATACCAGCAGTGTCCAAGGTGGTACTCTGTACCTCATGACATGATCACATGACCTTGCAGTGTTAAAGCAACCATGAGACAAGGATTATTTGTAATGTCCACAGGAAGGAGCTCCAGGAATATGAGAAATCAGCATCTTCAAAGACTCATTGTCTTTCCTAATGGCCCATTCAGGCTGATTGCCTACTGTCTGGTGGGCAATCCCCAAGTACACACACAGTTGTAATTGTTACATAGTCAATATTCCTAACTTCAGATACAGAAATGATACATGTATAGAAATTGGATAATTGCATTCAGTAAATCATAATATTTCCAATGATACCTCACATGACCCATCTTGCATAAAATACAACTTAGTTATTCCATTTTAATATTATAACAATATTTTGATGAAGAATATGGGGTGCAGCATCACAGGAACACTCACAGGAGTTCGTTGCTCTTTTAAAGAGACATTATTCTACAGCTCATTAAATTAAGTGGGTTTTGACAGACACTTATTTCAGTCTCAACACTGAATTGGTTTCTAATAAAAGTAAAACAAGTTTCTTTAACAAAAGAACATAGAATTAAGTGCTACCCAGTGTAAGGGTATAAAGATAGAAAGGGTTACAAGCAAACAAAATTAAAATATGCTTCTAAGAATAAAACTTAATTTCAGCAAATTACAATCTTTGCCTAAGCAGGTTTCTTACTTAAACTCATGTCCTAGAGACTTCAACCTCCTTGGTTCAAAGATCCAATGTCCTGTGATTTAAGAGCTCTGGCCCCTTGAGTTCCCCAAGTGATGGACAATTGTGAGGTTCTCTCACCTTTCTTCTTATAGTCTAGTAAACTGTTGAAATGTATTCTTTGAAAAGTAAGCCCAGACCAAGCTTCTCTCTCTGGCTATGAGGTAGACGCCATGCTGTCTTCCCAAAGTTCATTGACCCTGTTCCAAAAGGCAGGAATGCATCCTGTTGACTTCCCATCCTTCTGCTGATTCCTATGTACATGGACTTCCATTGTTTTGATTCCACACCGCTTAATTTATATTGGAGATAGATAGATAATTATCTTTTCTCCTGTCCAGGAGAAAACTTATTTCTCCCTGTGTTTGGTCACAGACTTTAAAGCATAATTTCAGTGTGTATCCATAAATCCATATATAGCGTTAATGCAGACATTTCATAATGATATTAGTTAGTGTGTTACAGGCTTTCATAGAATACTTTGCTCCAGGGGTTCTCAAACTTCATTGCACCATGACCCCCTTCTGACAACAAAAATTGCTACACAATCCCAGGAGGGGGGACCGAAGCTTGAGCCCACCCAAGCCCAGCTGCCCCAGGTCGGGGGGGGGGGCAAAGCCTGACCTCCACTGCTTTGGGCGGAGGGACTAAAGCCAAAGCCAAAGCCCAAGGGCTTCAGCCTCTGGCAGGGGGCATGTGACCTAAGCCCCACCACTAAGGGATGAAGTCCTTGGGCTTCAGACCTGGATGGTGGGACTCAGGCTTCGGCTTTGGCCCCAGGCAATGGGACTCTGTCTTTGGCCCTGGATGAAGGGCTTAGTCTTGGGCTTTGGCCCCAGCAAGTCTAACACCAGTCCTGGTGATCCCATTAAAATGGAGTCATGACCCAGAGTTTGAGAACCGATGCCTTACTCAATACACTTTTATAATACAGTAATATTGTACACAATCAGTTGATTTAATTGCTTATCATGTGAGGTTCAGACACCCTGTCTTTACAGTTAAGATGCTATCTCCTGCACGAGCTAGGTTGAGTGCTTTGTTTACTTTCATTGTCTCTGCCTGATGACCAGGCTGGTCAGACAAGCAAATACACATTCCTTTGTCTAAGGCAGACTGTGTTTATTAATTGCTTCCCAGACACATTTTAAAAACATAATTCTAGGACATATTTATAACTCTTTGTACACATCCTGTAAATACATAAGGCAAGAATATTGATGATCAGTGAGTTATTAGTTTTCCAATAATATATTACATACCACCTTTTGGGTATATATAATGGCAACCATGTGTTAGGTGTGGTGAATATGTCAGGCCTGACAAGAGTTGCTGACACAGAATAGTGAACCACCAATGGGCCTAAGCTGTTTATACAGTGGATATAGAGAGACAGGTGCCTTATACTGCAATCCACAAAAGTCTGCACTCTAGGTGGGGTGCTGCCTAAGATAGTCAATGGGAGATGCCTCATGCTCCGGCAGTGATTCCCCATGCAAAACTAGCTGTGGCTGTGGCAAAGGTCAGGTAATAAATTAAAAAACTAAACCTGTGTGTTTTGGGGTTACATGTGGGTCATTATGTTCAATTGCACTGTATGCCAAATAATCATACAAAGAGAGCAAAGAACTCCAATGCCAGACAGATCCGTGAAAAAAAATTGAGTGAGATTCTCTGCTGCGCCTATTAAAGTATGTCTACACAGCAGTTTGGAGCAAGGGGAGGTGAGCCTCTCAGCTGGGGGTTGAGATACTCACGCTAGTGGGGCTTGTGCTAGCACTCTAAAAATAGTTGTATAGACAGCACTTGGAAGTTGCAGCTTGGGCTGGAGCTCAGATTCTAAAGCCTAGGAAGGGAAGTGTACTTTAGAGCAGAGGTGCTGACTTACTCAGATCCCAGGGTGTGCTTGGTCCCTGCTCTGCCCCAGGCCCCACCCCCACTCCACCCCTTCCTCCAAGCCTGCACCCCTGCCCCACCTCTTTCCACCCTCCCCCCACCTCTTCCTGCCCCCGTTCCTCCTCCACCCCTCCAGCGCCTCATGCACGCCGCAGAACAGCTGATCACCAGCGGGCCGGAGGCGCTGGGAGGGAGGAGGAGGAGCCAATCGGGGGGCCGGCAGCGGTCGGGAGGCACTCGGGGGGGGGAGGGAGGAGCTGACCTGCAGAGCTGCCAGTGGGTGTTCAGCACCCACTATTTTTTTCCCCATGGGTGCTCCATCCCTGGAGCACCCATGAAATCAGCACCTATGCTTCACAACTTCAAAAAGATAATAGTGTATATACTGGAAAACAGAGAACTAAAATCCAGAAGCCTCAAGAATGCTGTAATTTGCAAACTATATTGGAGGTTTATTTATTTATGATAAGAAACTTTCAGTGTGAACACTATGAAACTATGCAGTGTTTTAGCTGTGTTGGTATCAGGATATTAGATGGATAAGGTGGGTGAGGTAATATATTTTATTGGACCAACTTCTGTTGGTGAGAGAGTCAAGCTTTCGAGTTTACCCAGAGCTCTTCTTCAGGTCTGGGAAACTAACTCAGGGCTGATCTACACTACGGGAGGAGATTGATCTAAGTTACACAACTTCAGCCACTTGAATAATGTAGCTGACGTCAACGTACTGAGATCTACTTATCGGGGTGTCTTCACTGCGGTGTGTTGACGGGAGATGCTCTCTTGTGGATTCCTCTTGTGCTTCTCATTGAGGTGGAGTACCGGAGTTGATGCTAGAGCGATCATCTGTTGATTTATTGTGTCTATTCTATTCTATACTATACAGTATACCGGGGGGAGGGATAGCTTAGTGGTTTGAGCATTGGCTTGCTAAACCCAGGGTTGAGTATCAGGGGGTAGCCGTGTTAGTCTGTATCTACAAAAACAACAAGGAGTCTGGTGGCACCTTAAAGACTAACAGATTTATTTGGGCATGAGCTTTCGTGAGTAAAAACCTCACTTCTTCGGATGCATCCGAAGAAGTGAGGTTTTTACTCACGAAAGCTCACGCCCAAATAAAACTGTTAGTCTTTAAGGTGCCACCAGACTCCTTGTTGTGTTTAAATCCAGGGTTATGAGTTCAATCCTTGAGGGGGGCCACTTAGGAATCTGGGGCAAAATCAGTACTTGGTCCTGCTAGTGAAGGCAGGGGGGCTGGACTCAATGATCTTTCAAGGTCCCTTCCAGTTCTAGGAGATGGGATATCTCCATTAATTCTATTCTTAAACTGCTGCTGGATCGATCGCTGCCCGTCGATCTGGCTGCTAGTGTAGACATGCCCGCAGAGTGTCACTACTACATACAAGGTGAAACAGATCATTTAGCATAAGTAGGTAGGTAGCGCATATTTCAAGGGACCATTCAAGGTGAAGTGGCCCATTAACACTTCACCAGTCATAGGGAGGAAGGAGGAGATTGTTAGACAACAGGTGGCTGGGTCAACCTTCTTTCAAAATGTGGAGTATCCTAAGAATGAGGTTGTATTCATCACCACCATAACCTTTTCAAGACTCTTCACTTAAAAAATAGATCTGAAAGACGGTTAGGGGGGAAACTGAAGCAATTACCCAGAGGACAATGAATGCTGCTTAATCAATGGCACAACTGCAGCTGTCTTTGACAATGAGGACCTTTCTCTGATGCCAAGCAGCTATTGGTGTTAGCTGCCATAAAAGTAGCTATAACTACAAGGCACCATTGCAAGAGTTAGAGTGGCCATGAATCAAGGTAGTGGTTTGTGGATTGCAAGTGCACTACTCTATTATAAAGGACTTTGGAACAGCATCTAATCTATCTTAAAGAAAGTAGGTCAGACTCAATGGATGCTGCAGAGCTGGAGAAGAATCTGAGTCACGGGGGGGGGGGGGCATTTTAATTAAAACATTTTCAATTATACAAATAAAATCTTTAAAAAACAGTTGGTATTTCCCCTTAAATTGCTCTTAATATTATTTCTTTATCAATACCTTTGAAATATGCATGAAGATTTAAAATCCCATTCAAAATGACAGGTTAAACTTCATTTTTTCTTTCTTAACAATTACTGGAGAAATAATTAGTGCCACATCTGTCAGAACTTTCTAATGATGAGGTGCAAGCAGTCTCCAAAGAATGTTGTATACGAAGAGCCCAGATACTCTTCAATATTATTCTGACTCAACATGCATCCATCTTTCTTCCAGGCTTTAAGCTCTGCTGTTTATCAAGCAAATCAGCAAATAAGTCAAAGCACAAGTCTAAACTGAATCAGCCTTATCAGCAATATGGGAAATAGAATTCTTCTACTATTTTATGGCATACCATGCCATCAAAGCAAAGTCTTTATCCAAATCAGATTAAGCTTTATCAGTGGATCACATGGAAGTAAATTACAGAGAAAGCTAAAAGGAGGTGAGGGTGAAAGATGGGAGAAGTAGTCAGATCTCAAATCTATCATGCCTCCTGCTCTCTGGGTGGAAATTAACACAATCTAACAAATACCATGTCACATGAAATTTACTAACACAAATCTACAGTCTCCCTAAACATCCTCTGTAATCAACGCAAACACTGTTTGTTTATAAATCTAAGACATTCACATAGGGAAAAAGATTGTTTCAGCAAAATAATGATGGAAGATAAGGAAAACTGATGTTCATTGTATGGGCCATTTCTTAGGCCTTGTCTATGTGGGAGTTTTTTTGGTATATGTTTTTCCTCTGCAATAATACCTGTATACCAATACCAGTGTACTGAACCAGTTTGCTTACAGCACTTTGTACATTCCAGTCTACATGAATCATTGTGTCCACACAGCGCTGCACTTTTTCAAAATGGCCACACAGACTTCTGGGCAGATAGTCCATGGTGCAGTGGTCTGCCAGTGGACTCTGTGTATTCTGGGATTTTTCTTGGAGCACATTGTGGGTTACCTACTGGGATTCTGGGACTTAGGGTCAAACCAACAGACTCCTTTGATTCCTTTCATGGTATCCCATAATTCATCTGATTTTAGTGATCCAGCACAAATTCCAAACTGCAGTCAAGCAGCATGGAGGAAACCCTGCTGAGCAGAATGATTTTGACAATCATTAATATGAACAGGGTACCTGGGATGTATTGGCAGTTCTGCCACCAGATGGCTTTGTATGAATTGTGAAACAGCCACCAGCATAGCTGCTGTGCTGCTGTGTGCATACTGCCAGCAGAACAATGAAACTGATCAGTTACTTCTATTTGACATATTTTTCTGGAGAGGCTTCGCTTGGTGGAGTGCCGCTCCTAGGCTTGACTAGTAGGACAGGATAGTGATGGACAACTGGGATAACCAGCCGTAGCTGCAGAACTTCAGGATGAGGACAAAAAGAATAGGAGTACTTGATTTACTCAAGATCTGCACAGAGCTCCTCCCTCGGGGCAGCAGCGGCAGAACAGCAGCATGAGAGTTCCCCTCAGCATGGACAAATGCGTGGCCATCACCATCTAGAAGCCCACCACCTCCAGTTGCTGCCAGTCAGTAGATAACCAGTTTGGCATTGGTAGATCAATTGTTAGGGCTGTTGTCATGGAGGTGCGCACTGCTCTTAAGAGGGTGCTGCTGCCCCAGGTCATAAAACTGGGCAATGCACAGGTTATTGCTGGATTTGCACATTTGGGGTTTCTGAATTGTACAGGTGTCATTGATGGGATCCATGTTCCTGTTATTTTTAGTATGAAAGTCCAAGGCATAATTTAAAATTTAAATCCCTGATTTTCAGTAATTGAAGCTAATTAGCACAACTCCTCTGAGTGCTCTTCCCTAGCCAATATCAGTGTCTCATTTAGTGTTCAGAAACGTACTGAACACTAACATACAAGTCTCTATTTTTCATAGCAAACAGCTCATGCTTATTATCATATTAAAGGAATGCCACTGGTTAAATCAAGCAATGAATATAAATAGCTGTATTACTGCCACCAGGCATCAGCGTTTATTTAGTATATGTGAGTCTTGCATGCCTCTTTGATCTGGTTTTGAATAAGCCATTGCTGTTCTCATACAAAAAGACTATTTGCGAACGATGCAAGAGTATCAAATACATTAAACATGGAATTAATCAACATAGAATATTTACCTGCCATCCCTACAGCCTAACGTTCCCACAACATTTTAAAAAATTTCTGAATTCCTCTGTGCCTATCTGGGTTCTGGAGCAAACTCTGGACTCCTTCCTTTCAGGCTTGTGAAAATCAAGGATTAAATCCTGGCTCCATGGACGCCAAGGGGAGTTTTGCGATTGTGTCTCAATGAAGGGGGTGAGCCATTGTAGTAGTGTGAGGACAGAAACAATAAAGGCTGATATAAAGGCTGATATTATTTTAGTTGTGGATTGTCTTGGTTACAATGCATGTGATAGGGTATCTGAAAGTGAATTTTACTTGCGCATGATCAGATAAGCGGTCTTAATCTAGAATGCTCAAGTTTGCAGAAACCTACTTGTGCTCATTATGGGCACTGAACTTTATTGCTAGTTGCTTACAAAAGGATTGTGTGTTGAATTATAAAACTAAGCACAGATGGCTCTACTCTGAGAAAGTGTACACCAACAGAAATCATTGTGAGTGTTGAAAAAATAGAGACTATAAGCCATACGTACTGCCAAAAATGTCATGCCAGTCACTGTACTAGGCAATTTAAAATGAGGCTTGTTGGATAGCTGGACTCCCAGATCCAAGTATAAACAAAGATAAAGTAACTCATTAAGGTTATATTGATGTAACTGAGATCAAAGTTTGGGCCCAAACTATACTTAACAGGGAAATGTAGGGAGGAAAAATGCTATTCAATAGAAAAAAAAACACTCCTCTTAATTAGAGCTGGTTGAAAACTAGTGAATTTTTTCATCAAAACTTGAAACATTTTCATTAATATTAATAAATATCAACAACCGAACATAAGAATGGCCATAATGGGTCAGACCAATGGTCCATCTAGCCCAGTATCCTGTTTTCCGACAGTGGCCAATGCCAGATGCTTCAAAAGGAATGAACAGAACAGGGCAATCATCAAGTGGTCCATCCCCTGTTGTCCAATCCCAGCATTTGGCAGTCAGAGGCCTAGGGACACCCAGATCATGGGGTTACATCCCCAACCATTTTGGCTAATACCCATTGATGGACCTATCCTCCATGAACTTATCTAATTCTTTTTTTAATACGGTTATAGTTTTGGCCTTTACAACATGCCCTGGCAACAAGTTTGACAGGTTGACTGTGCGTTGTGTGAAGTAGTACTTCCTTTTGTTTGTTTTAAACCTGATGCCTGTTAATTTCATGGGTGTTCCCTGGTTCTTATGTTATGTGAAGGGGTAAATAACACTTCCTTATTCATTTTCTCCATACTATTCATGATTTTGTAGACATCTATCATTTCCCTGCCTTAGTTGTCTCTTTTCCATGGTGAATGGTCCCAGTCGTTTTAATCCCTCCTCATATGGAAGCTGTTCCATATCACTAATCATTTTTATTGCCCTTCTCTGTACCTTTCCCATTTCTAATATATCTTTTTTGAGATGGGGCAACCAGACCTGCAGATGGTATTACAGAAGTGGGCATATCATGGATTTATATAGTGGCAATATGATTTTTTCTGTCTTATTATCTATCCTTTTCCTAACATTGCTTCCTAATATTCTTTTAGCTTTTTTGACTGCCACTGCACATTGAGCAGATGTTTTCAGAGAACTATTCACAATGACTCCAAGATCTCTTCTTGAGTGCTTTTATTAAAACAGTACATGGTTCTATTGAAATATACACAAAACATCAAAATGTACTATATTCGTAACAGTCTTTTATACATGTGATGGGAGTTTTAGAATTATTTTTTTAAAATATAAACTTAGTTAGAACTAAGTATTTGCTAATTGGCTTAAAATATGGTAGAAATATAAAAACTTCTGGAAAAAATATTTCATCAGCTCTCTATAAAACATATCCAATATTAATATAAAGAAATGTGACTTGGACTTTCAAAAAATCTTTGACAAGGTGCCTGACCAAAGGCTCTTAAGCAAAGTAAGCAGTCATGGGATAAGAGGAAACGTCCTCTCATGGATCAGTGACTGGTTAAAAGACAGGAAACAAAGGGTAGGAATAAATGGTCAGTTTTCAGAACAGAGAGAGACAAATAGTGGTGTCCCTCAGGGGTTTATTCTGGGACCAGTACTGTTCAATATATTCAAAAATGATGTGGAAAAAGGAGTCAACAGTGAGGTGACAAAGTTTACAGATGATACAAAATTACTCAAGATAGTTAAATCCAAAGATGACAGTGACTGGGCAACAAAATAGCAGATGAAATCCAATGTTGATAAGTATGAAGTAATGCGCATTGGAAACACATAATCCTAACTGTACATATAAAATGATGGGATTTAAATTAGCTGTAGAAAGAGATCTTGGAGTCATTGCGGGTAGTTCTCTGAAAACATCTGTTCAGTCTGCAGTGGCAGTCAAAAAGCCAACAGAATGTTAGGAAGTAGTAGGAAAGGGATAGATAATAAAACAGAAAATATCATAATGCCACTCTATAAATCCATGGTATGTCCAACTGGAATTCTGTGTGCAGTTTTGATCACCCCAGCTCAAAAAAAGATATAGTAGAATTGGAAAAGGTGCAGAGAAGGGTAATAAAAACTATTAGGATTATGGAACAGTTTCCATACTAGGAAAAAAATTAAAAAAGGGGACTATTCAGCTTATGAAAGAGACAACTAAGGGGGGATATAATAGAGATCTATAAAATATGAATGGTATGGAGAAAGTGAATAGGGAAGTGTTATTTTCTCCTTCATATAACACAAGAACTAGGGGTCACCCAATGAAATTAATTGGCAACAGGTTTAAAACAAACTTCACACAATGCACAGTCAACCTGTGGAACTTGTTGCCATGGGATGTTGTGAAAGCCAGAAGTATAACTGGGTTCAAAAAAGGATTCAATAAGGTTATGGAGGATCATTAATAACTATTAGCCAAGATGGTCAGGCAGTCCCTACACCTCCAATTGCCATCAGCTGACACTGGATTACAAGCGATAGATCACTTGAAATTGCTGTGTTCTGTACATTCCATCTGAAACAACTGTCACTGGTCACTGTCAGACAGGATGCTGGGCTAGACGGACTACTGGTCTGGCCCAGAATGGCTATTCTTATGGAACCTGGCTTACTCACGTTTGTCCACGTCTCAACCTCTAGTGGCTAAGCCTACAAAGCAGATAGTAGTCTGCTACGGATGACCCTTGAAGGAGATTCTGCTATAGCACAGCTGGTATCGGTCTGTATTTCCAGTGCAGAAGGTGATATATTTGGTTCCCCTACTGTGTATATACAGTATATAGTTAACAGAGAACTGTAGTGTCCTGCATGTAAGTGTGCAGTCAGGAATTGCTATACTACATCTTCAATGGGAACAGTGATGGCTCTCAGTAGAGCTTTCCCCTCCAATACAGTAAATACCAGTGGCACCAAGGGCCAGATTCTGATGACAATTAGTGATTTTCAGATTAGTTGGTAATTTTATCATCAGGCGAAAATAATACACATCAAATGACATGGCACCAGTTCACCTTTAGCCTGGAAGCAGAAAATAAACAAAAGCTTTTCAATGTGGCTGTATTTGATTACATTTCCTCTTGTAAGCAACACTGATCTCCCTCCATGTTTTCCCATACTAGTAATGAGAAGGCGCTGCTGTACAAGAGTGTCAGATGCCAAAGTTCCTTAGTATAGCAGCAAGAAACATCATTGTAAAAGGCTCTTACAGAACGTTCCCTGCATTAACTGCTGACTGATGACCACATTCTCAAGTGATGTTGTTACGAGCTATAACATCAACCTTCAACTTCTGCACTGTTGCCAAGTCTTTCATGTATCTTGGCAGCAGTTTCGATGGCACGTCCACACAAATGGACAAATGGAAGGAACTGGCGGGCCAATGATGCAATAAGAATATGTTTTAGAGTTCAAGAGAACTCTAAAAGTTTATATTGCACGGATTCAGATGCAGGACAGGAAACTTTCTAACATCTTAAAACAAACAGCAGAAATTGGTGGTCTGAAAGTAAGAAAGATAAATATTTGCCAAGTTACAGACACTTATTGGAGGGAATGCCTTTGTGCTGGTTCTTGGTAAGCCTTTTCTCTGCCTTCTCAACAATTTTAAATGCATGGGGTGAAATTCTCTCCCTGCCCCCGCCCCGCCCAAAGTCAGTGGCAAAACTCCCACTGACTTCAATGGGCACATGTTTTCGCCTCTGTTGTTTCTGGCCAACAGTTGAGACTGCAGCCTCTTTCTTCATGTTCTGAAATAATCACCCCACATTCAGCTAATGTGAATATGTGGGGCATAGTTTTGTTTAAATACTTGTCTAAAACCTTTTGAGAACAGTTTTCAGCATTCAATTTTAAAACATGGCACGCTTCATATTGTTGGCCAGCACAGCTGTGTTATCTGAAGTTGTTTATATCCACTTTTAAAAACAGTTTCAGGACAGAGAGAGCCCTGATACTTTTGGATTACCAAGCCTGAACCCATATGGTCTATACATTCAGAGGGAAGCTGTCATCCCAAACTGCTCTCCAGGAGGAATCCTGTCAGAGCAGGTGTCTGTTCATGGCATTGTTCTCCACTTTCTTACATCTAATCATCAGAAGTGTGGAAACTCCAAAATCTGGTGGGAAGCCCTTTTTTTATAAAAGTCCATATCTAGGCATGTGAGTTTTTATACTACCTTCATTACTTTGGTACTTCAGTCCCCATTGAGTCTACTTTAGGAGCGAACCAGTATTAAAAAGACATCTTTCAGGCTATGATGCCACACCCATGGAATTACCATTTAGGCCTAATCCCACAATATAATTCATGCAGGCACACCCTCCACTGGCACAGAACCCCATTGAAGTCTGAGTCTCTGCGCAAAGGTGCACATCTCATGGTAAGATTAGGGCCTAATTAGGTAACTGTCCTGCCCTCAGGGTATAGTCAGCCAATGAGAGTTCCCTGATGACATAATACTATATTATATTTCATTGGCTGAGTACGTTATCAATCAGTCTCCTTCAGGGTAGTTGTGTGATTAGAATTCAGCCTACCCTTGTAGCTGAATTTAATCTCCCTTTCTAAAAACACTATTTGTTGCTACACTTTTATATAGCTTTACTCTAACCACATACCCCCAAAGTGAGTAACCATTCTGAAAGAAGGAAGTTATGGTATGTGCTACCCTACCTAGACAAACAGGGTAAATTCTTACTTATGATTTTTAATTAATATTTCTTTCCTTTTTTTTGTAACTGAAAGCTAGCTATCTTGTACTTTTTGTACTTATGTGCATGTCTTTTAAATTATTAACTTACTTCTATTCATGGCTCTCTGTCAGAAAGTTTCATTGGATAAAACTCTACTTCTGTGGAATTATTAAAAGTGATTGCTGTAGTTGACTATCTTGGGGCCAAATCCTGAAGTCTTTATTCAGTTCTTACTCAAAACTCCCATTGGAAAAAAAACAAAAAAAAAACCCTGCATAAAGACCTTTAGGATTTGGCCTTTTGAGAATACTGTCCATGTTGTTTTAGGCTGGGAGCTAGATGAATGTCAATCCCCCTCCCTTTACTCCTTTAGAAAGATTCTGAAAATAACCAGTGGTCCATGATTCTGCATTTCTGACCTGAACATTTTTCAACAACAAAAGCGAGGGGGCACCACGTTTTTTTTTTTTTTTTTTTAAGAAAGTTGGTAACTTTGGGACTAAGGAATTGTGTACACACAAAAGTTGTATTGCTTTGACCATTTCAATGATAAATAGGATATACATCTTTAAATATTCCCAAAAAAAAAAAAATCAACCTAACCTTTAGTACTGCAAAAACAGTCTGGAAAATCCATGAGCTGTGCTGTGAATGAAAGAGCTCCCTCACTTTATTATTTGGAAAGTTCTGAGCTGTAGTTTTCACTAATAGAGTCTAGAGATGTATATCTGTTTGGACTAGGGAGTGTTCAGTCTGCCTAGCAAACATTGCGTGGCAGTTCAGGGACACCCGACGGTGTAATGCTGGAGCTCTAGGGAAACAATGTTTTGACATTCCCCCTCACCAGTCAAAATAATAAAAAAAAAAATAGTTGGCAATTCCCACCTGCTCCCCCCCCCCCCCCACACACACATATCCATAAATCCTATTTTGGAGAGGAGATGCTCTGGAACTGCACGTGTAAAAGTAGGGGTGTGAACAAAATTAAGATACAACTTACCTAAAAGCTATGCCTTTTCTGCTTTTCCTTTTTATAATTTCCTATTCTCTTTTTCTTTATTTTTCCCAGTTTAATTCTTTTTTCTTTCCCCAGCTCTACTCAGTTTCTTTTCCCTTCTATCAAATGCTGTTTGTTCATTCCCCTTCATTGTTTGTTTCCTGTTCTCTGCTTATGTTTCTCTTCACCATGCTCTTATCCTGGGACTTCCTCTTCCCTTCCCTTCCCCAGTGCCTCTCTCTCTCTCTCTCTCTCTTCGCAAATCTTCCATCTCTTTCTATTCTCCCTTTTCTTCCTCAGTCAGTCTCTCATTTTTCATCTCCTTCCACCACTCAATGGGTCTCCCTGCCCCTCCCAACTTTTTCCTCTCTATTTCTTTTTCCTTCCATCATCTCCTTGGTTCTCCCAACCCTCAACCCCTTACCCCACTCTGCTTTTTCCCTCCCTCCTAGATTCTTCCTTCCCTCTCTCTCTCTCTTTCTCTCCATCAAGACAAGACTATGTCCTTTTTCTTCCCCTTGCCCCCAGCAAAGGGCTTCTGGCCAGACAGGCCTCCCCGTTTGTGTTTTAATTTTTGTGTGAGTTCATGCCCAAGGACTTTGGGGCATATCAAACCTGGCCCACACAATGTGAGAATTTAGGCATTGGGGTGGTCTCCAGAGGCAGGCACTTGCATCTTCCCTCTATTTTGAACAGACATCAGATCCTAGCGCTGAAGGGGATCTTGGGCTCACCTCTAGCCAACAGGCTCATCTGCCTGACTGTAAAGCTTTCCCTCTAAAAATCAACTGAACTATGTTACTTGGAACTTTTTTGTTTCGCATCCCAATAATAAACCTCCTTCCTGAACAAACACACAAGAAAGGCTTTTAATAACAACAGTACAATAACTCTAGGAGGTTTAGTTCTAAATGGATAAACATGTCCTGAGTGACAGAAAGGAGAGATTTACTCTCTCACGTCTCATGAAAGCACTGAGGGGAGGTGATTATCTTATGATGACCACACCTCTTGTCATCCTTTATTAGTCACATCATATGCTTGCTGAACACGATACTTCTTTATATTCCCCTGACATTTTGCACGTCTCCTAAATAGTGACTGACTATCATCCTCAGGGCAAAGACTGAATCAAAATACAGATCAATGAGCTTTTATGGGAACAGTCCAGAATCCGTTTTAAACCTAGAATTATCTATGTATAGTGTGCAAAGTCTCTTAGATGCTTTATTTACTAGTTCCAGGGAGAAAATGCAGTTGAATAAGACATGACTGGTATGTTTGACCTTAAGCTTTTTCTGTATCAATCAAAGGGAAAAGAACACTTTCTGCCTCTCTAACTGGAGAACTTCGAGGGACTGATTCTCAGGACCTGCCATGTTACATTTGGTGCAAATCCAGAAGGTGGAGCAAATGTAGCTTTAAGCCAGCTTTTACTTTCCCCTCATCTTTGGGGCACTGGGCACTGGCCCAGTCTCTGGTCCAATCAGAGTAACTTTCAGGCTGCTCTATCTTGTACCAGCTGCCAGCAGCTGGATAAAGGAGTGATCCAGCCAAGCCCCTTATGTCAGCAACTGAGGCCTGGTCTACACTAGAGTTAGGTTGATGAAAGGCAGCTTACGTCAACCTAACTATGGAAGCATTTACGCTAAAATTTTGCCCCTGCTGATGTAACTCACCCACTACACAGACTTAATAACTTCACATCCACGAGAGGTATAGAGTCAATGTCTATGTAGTTAGGTCGACGTGGTGTCAGTGTAGATACTGAGTTGCTTACATCAACTGCTGCCTTTCAGAACCCATCCCACAATGATCCACACTGACAGTACAATCAGTGCAAGCACTCCTGGTGATGATGTGCACCGCCAACACAAGGAGCAAATTGTAGACACACACAAGCAATTTAATTACTACGGTGGCTGTATGCCAACATAAGTTGGGTCAGCTTAATTTTGTAGTGTAGACATTGTGACGCAGTGTGCCTAGGGCAGCCCTCACTGGAAATGCCAAGGGCAGGGTAGGCTGCAAAAGGGATAGCAGATACTCCCAAGACTGGTGGCTAACATTGAAGTTAAACTCCCCAACCAGTCACAAACTGTGCTTCTGATTCCCCACCCTGGTTATCAAGAAGCAATAAATAAATAAATAAATAAAAATAAAAAGAATCACACAGCCCCCTTATTGCATTCTAGTTCTCTGGCTCCCAATCTTAGGTCCAGTACAGTGAGAAGTTATTTTAAAACTCTGCTAACATATACAAAGTGTTCTTCTGACCCCAAAGGGCCAGCCACATTACCAGATCAGTATAGGTTTGGATCTTACCCAAAATACCACACAGCCAGCCAATTCTTTAGTATCTAAAACTAAAGGATTATTATTAAGAACAAAGAAAGAACAAGAAGAGAGTTGTTAAATGGCAAAGCAGTCACATATATACAAAGACTTCAAAGTCCATATATCAGGTTCTTAGCAGTATTGGTGAGTTTTCTGGCTTGAAAGTCCCTCTGGAACACACCCACAGCGTGGATGGGTCATTCAGTCCTTTGTTCAGAGCAGTTTGTAGAAAAGTTACTTCAGAGGTAAGAAGCCGGAAGACCAGAAGCAGGACTGAAGACAAAATGGAGAAGATGCAGCTGCCTTTTATAGTCTTTTGCCATGCGGCTTGTATTTCCTTTCTTCCAAACACAAGCTGCCCAGCACATGGCATAGAAGCCTTAGAGTTCTCTGTCCACAGACATACCACATGCTTTGCTGCTGACTCAGAAGGTATCTTTCCTGGTTCCTTTCAATGGGTTCTTTGTACAGGTGATGTCCCTTGATGGACCATTAAGCAGGCTAGGGAGTGTTGATGCCAATCTGTCTGGGCGTGTCACCCAGAAACACAGCACAAGTTTGAAAATACATATATACCCTACATATCTATAACTCATAACACAAAGGTGATACAAACATAAACAAGATTATCATACTTGGCAAATTGTAACATTTTTGCAGATGCCTCACACGGCATATCTAGTCAGATTCCTTGCCATTTTATAATATTGGTAATAACAATATTACAAAATGTACCACATATTCCATACAGCATCACAAACATGCCCTGAGGATGATAGCCTGGGAGCCACTACGGTGGGTCTGTGACACTTGAGGATTAGCATCTGCTAATGAGGAGCTAGTACAGTTAAGGCCCACCAGTATTCCTCTAATACAGACATTGTGAGCAGGGATTCTCAAAAGACTCTAAGGGAGTTAAACACCCAAATCCCATTGGTTTTCTGTGTGAGAAACTTGTGTGCCCCATTACCATAGTATCTGAGCACCTTCCTTTCTACAGGAAGTCCAAGTGCATCCAGTGCTGCACTCTTGTATAAAGGGGAGTAGTGGTGATATTGAGTGGGGTCTGGATGGAGCGGATGCTGATCTAGCCTTTCTGGCCAAGTCTCTCCTTCACACGGGTTCAAAAAGGATATTTCAGACCCTGCTCAAAACCAGCTCTTCCTCATGGAGTCATAGCCCTTCCTATTGGGATGGGTGTGAGGTAAGAAACACGAGTAAGAGTACATTTGTAAGGAATTGTGCAACCTCTGAGCACTGGAAACAAAACCAGGAGATACTGTAGTTCCAGAATTTAAGATTACCACATCCACATATAAGAAGCCAAATCCCTTTTCCAGTAATGAAGGATGCTTTTGTGTTTAAGGCTCTGACGAGTGAGTCACTTCCTGTAGAAATTGTATTGTGTACAGGTGCAGATCTTGGGAAGTACAGAAACTTCCTTTCTCGTTGCTCTGACCATGCCTTTCCCTCCTCGGATCTCAGCCCTGGTTTCCTCTCATCTTCCCTTGAAGTTCAAACTTCTCACTTTCAAACCTCTCCAACCATGTCCATTATTCTGATCTCCTCCTACACCTCTCCTGCTCCCTGCTCTGACCGTGCTTTTTTCCCCAAGAACGCCTTTTATCTCCTTCTTCTGTTTTGCCCATATTCTTGGAAAATCCCCAAGCAGGGATTGCATGATGCTGCTGCCTACTAATAAGGCTTTATCTAATACATTAACAACTACACCCCTTGCTCCAAAATCTTGTGTCAATCTGGGATTACATTTGAAGGATATTTATTTATTTATTAAAGACGAGCAGGAAGGAAGGGCTATCAAAGGATAAAAACTCTCCTAAAGATGTGTGGGACCTGAATCCAAAACCATCCAATGTCTCTTATTTTAGGCTTGGTCCACACACAGGTTTTTATACCAATACAGCTTAATCAGTTAGATGTGTGAGTGTTAACCAAAATAGTTATATCGTGTGGACACAGTCAGACTGATATAAATGTGCCTTCTAGTGGAATATCTTATTCCCCTTTCTGAATTGTAATAGCTCAACTGGGATAAAGCACCTTTATACCAATATAATTATGACCAAACTGGGGGGTTGTACTGCTTAACATATTGTGGCATGGTCAAAGCAATACAATGTTTGTGTTTACACAGTTCCTTAGTCCCAAAGTTACCAACAGTCCAAAAAAAAAAAAAAATTGCAGTGCCTCCTCGCTTTTGTTGTTGAAACAGTTCAGCTCAGAAATGCAGAATCATGGACCAATGGTTATTTTCAGATTCCTTTCTGAAGGAGTAAAGGGAGGGTGATTCATACCTGTTTTGACTTAGATTTGGAAATCTGGATGCATTATCCACCTAATGTAATGTCCTAATCTGAATATTTGACTAACATATTATTGCATCATATGCATAAATGCCCTAAATCTATCAATTCCCTGTTCTTGCTCCATCCATTCCTCACTCTGCTTCCCTATCAAATTCATGATTTCCTTCTCCCTCCCTTGAGTTTCCTCTTGTCTACCACCTCTCTCTAGATCCCCTTTCAAGTTTCGCTTCATTTCCCCCACCCCCATCCTCACTTTCTCAGTTGTATTTGAGGACTCTAGTTGAGGAGTCTAACCACAGAGATGCAGTCTAGATCACCTCCCCACAGTTTGCAGTCCCCTCAATCAAGAGATTGACGCAACCACTCAGAAGCCCTGGAGGGGACAGCTGAAATCAGGATGTTTTAAAGCACTGCATATGTTTTCATCACTATGTAAATCGTAATATACCGGTAGCTTAATATTGTGCTAAAGAATTCTTTGGATGTGATATTTTGGTGAAAGATTTGCTCAGTTTTAATCCTGTGAAGCCTAACATGTATATCACTGGTTTCAGAGTGGTAGCTGTGTTAGTCTGTATCAGCAAAAACAACGAGGAGTACTTGTGGCACTTTAGAGACTAACAAATTTATTTGGACATAAGCTTTTGTGGGCTAAAACCCACTTCATCAGATGCATGGAGTGGAAAATACAGTAGGAAGATATATCTATACAGAGTACATGAAAAGATGGGGGTTGCTTTACCAATTTTAACAGAACAATTCAATTAAAGTGGGCTATTATCAGCAGGAGGAAAAATCACTTTTATAGTGGTAATCAGGGTGGCCCATTTCAAACAGTTGGCAAGAAGGTGTGAGTAATGGTAGGGGGAAGATTAGCATGGGGAAATAGTTTTTAGTTTGTGTAATGACCCATCCACTCCCAGTCTTTATTCAGGCCTAATTTGATGGTGTCCAGTGTGCAAATTAATTCCAGTTCTGCAGTTTCTCGTTGGAGTCTGTTTCTGAAGTTTTTTTGGTGAAGAATTGCCATTTTTAAGTCTGTACAGTACTTGAGTGTCCAGGGAGGTTGAAGTGTTCTCCAACTGTTTTTTGAATGTTATAATTCTTGATGTCTGATTTTTGTCCATTTATTCTTTTGCGTAGAGACTGTTCGGTTTGGCCAATGCACCTTCTTGCCAACTGTTTGAAATAGGCCACCCTGATTACCACTATAAATTGTCTCATTAGAATTGGTAAGGCAACCCCCATCTTTTCATGTACTCTGTATATATATCTCCCTATTGTATTTTCCACTCCATGCATCTGATGAAGAGGGTTTTAGCCCACAAAAGCTTATGCCCAAATGAATTTGTTAGTCTCTAAGGTGCCACAAGTACTCCTCGTTGTTTTTATGTATATCTCTGTTCACAACAAACAGCTCTCTGCAAATGCACTGGTAACTGCTCTCCTTTCTGTCTACTTCATAGTAGTTTGAGGGACACTACTGTAGTGCTAAAAATGAATACACAGATCAAAAAGGGAAAGCAACTGGCTGGAAAAACTGAGCTTCCATTTTGAAGGCATATTCTCCTATGAAAGACTGAGTTGCTAGTGCTCTAGCTGACAAACAAGAGAATACAATTGTGTTTGACAGTGTCTTGCACAATGGGGTCCTGGGACATGACTGGGGCTCCTGGGCACTATGGCAATACAAATAAATAACAATAATAATTAATGAGCTCTCTGAATGAGAACTCAGCTACCAGAATGGGAGGCAGATACCTGGTATTGTGGTTTATCTACTGTTTTGGAAATGTAGTATTAAAGATACAGTGGCAGAGGTTGATGATTTCAAACTTCACCAATATAATGATCACAGTGAGGAAGCTGAGAACAATTGTAGCTATGTCCTGTATGTCCTTCAGACTCTGCCGTGGGTGGGTGTGGGGAAAAGACCTGGAAAAGATCATAAACATGTTGAATGTTTTATTCAGGGTGAAAGGAGAAGTGGTCTTAGCGATGATGCTTCACATACCAGAGGGAGTGTCAGTTGACCGATAAGCACCCTGAGTCATGAGCTGCATACGTGCATGAACATATCAATAGCTGAAGGAAATCCTATCAAAGTTTACAATTGTGGTTGAATTTGACTCAGAGCAGTTACTACGTGACCTATTAGGAAGAAAACAAGACGTGTCTGGTACTCCCACTATGTACTTATGGCAATCGGGGTGCAGAAAATATTTTTTACAAGATCTGACAACAGCTCTAACAAGTGACAATTCAAGCTGTTTGTTTCCATGAAGAAGCTTGCTTTGGCTTTGTGCCATAGGGTGATTTGAAGGCTATTCAAAAATGCAAATTAGTTATTATTATCATGCTTTATGTTCAGGCACAAAAGTTATAGGCACAGAGACATGTTTTTTCTCTCAGTCTGTAATCTGTCAACAACAACAAAAGGTGCAGTCCATGTAAAATGGAAATAAATACTTGAAAAACATTAAAGATAATCTGCAAGGAACAAACTCCTGTTTGCTTCTGTGGGAGTATTGGATTTAGGGGTAAAGTTTTGATGCCCATTGAAGAAAAGTTTTGCCATTGATTTCAGTGGAGGCAGGATTTCACCCCAGAAGTGGAGGATTTGGTGCGGCAGCCAAAATACATTATAACTTTTTTTAAAAAAGGAATTGATTTTTGTCCTGTATGAGATTTCTCATTTTTCCCTTGTACTTTCGTCTGTAGATAAAACACTTAAAAAGTACATCTTTTCTTTTAATTAAACCAGAGTTATCAGAGATCTTGCAAACTCTTGTATTCTGGGAATGAAAAGGGCTGGGGTAACCTAACAGAGATAGCATCAATTAATTAGAGGACACTTTTTTGCTTTACTTATTGAACTTGTGGTACCAACTATATTCTGGCCTGTGGGGAATTGTTTTCAATTTCTCTGTCACACTCTTAATCTTCTGTTAGGGGGAGGGGAATGGGAGGCAGCTGAAATAATTAAAAGTTGTTTTAATTAGAGTACTAAGAGAAACAATAGTCATTTATGGGATCTCTCCCACACACGGTGCTTTTCTCCCTCTTACTCTGCCAAGCGTTAAAGACTGCTGGAGTGAACTTGAAAGTAAGCACTACAAACTAAACTACAAACTAGAAACATTCAGAAATCAAAGTCACTTTACAGATTTGTCATCTGAAGAGATTCTCTCTCTCTCACATACAAAATTAATTGCTGTGCCACAACATTTAAGAAGACAGAATGTGCCATTGTGTGAAGCTCTGCTCCTACAATGCACACATGCGTACATTTAAGCATGTGAGTATTGGAAAGGTCAGGGCCTTAGGGCTGTTTTAGTGACGATTTTATGGATGTTACACTAACCGATACCATGATGGTTTCTCAGGTTATGTCAGGCTAAATCACCCCCCTGAGCAACATAAGTTACATCAACATAGGCACTGGTGTGGACAGTGCTACGTCACTGGGAGAGCTTCTCCAGCTGAGCTTCTGCTGCTCAAGGAGGTGGTTTTATTATGCCAATGGGAGAGCTGTCTCTCATCCGCATAGAGCGTCTTCACCAGATACACTGCAGTGATATAGCTGTATTGGTATAGCTGCGCCGCTGCAGCGCTGTACGTTCTCAGTGGTGGCAGATGACAGAACAAGGAGCAATGGTCTCAAGTTGCAGTGGGGGAGGTCTAGGTTGGATATTAGGAAACACTATTTCACTAGGAGGGTGGTGAAGCACTGGAATGCGTTACCTAGGGAGGTGAGGGAATCTCCTTCCTTGGAGGTTTTTAAGGCCCGGCTTGACAAAGCCCTGGCTGGGATGATTTAGTTGGAAATTGGTCCTGCTTTGAGCAGGGGGTTGGACTAGATGACCTCTTGAGGTCCCTTCCAACCCTGATATTCTATGATTCTATGATACGTGTAGACATGCCCTCAGTTAATTTATCAGAGCATCACCCCATGATGTGTCCTAAATTGTCCCATGTGCCTCCTCCTCCTCACAGTTCTACAGAAATAAACTTACCATGATGTAGCAGGAAATCAAAAAGCCACAATGTCAGATGATGCAGAAGGCACATGGTCACACAGCAGTAGAGCGGTGGGAATTTAGCTTACAAACATTCTCTCTGGGATTCACAACTATTTCCTTTGCATTGGAGCTCTATGGGGACACCTCTCCCCCCAACACACACAGAATGTTTTGCTCCTGTTTGTGCCCGTCATGGCTGGGATGCATGTAGATTTGCCTTTCAGTTTTCAAGGATGTAAAAATAGCAAAAATCAGCTAATAATACACCGTGTCTGTGATGTGAGCTAGTATAAATCGTTGTCGCTCTACTGAAATCAAGCAAGGCCAATTTACACTAGCTATGGTTCTGAACCGCTGTTCCTAATGTCTTTTGCCAAAGAAAGAAACTGAACTTGTATCTTTGTGAAATGGGACATAGAAATGACAGTTCTATGAAATTACAAATCAAAGTACAATGATCTGAATAGCTTGCCATCTTTAAAAGCTGTGAGTTTCTACAATAATAATACAAAAAACAACTAATAATCATAACCAAGATATGCTTTCTAGAATCAAGGAGGAGGAGACAGAAGAGTCCTTAATTATTGTTATTCAGTTTTAATTATGGATCTGGCATCTAGATATTCTGTTTATAGGTCCACTAGAAGGGTTTACACTGGAGATATCATTTACTGTTCACTAGTCTCTGTGATCCCCTTTGTTCCTCATGCACTGTGCTGGGCAGCAAGACCATTCACTGGAGACTATAGGCACTCCCGGTTTAGCAATGAACTGGCAGCTGGCTAATACACTGCACAAAACGTGCAGTATTTCTTTATCAAATTGACAATAAAATATTCGTGTTTGTTTTAGTCTGTGTGCAAAAGCTCACGTATGCCTGCATACCGCATATCTCTGCCCCGGCAATTACAGGCCAAACTTCCCTGCTCTGATAGCTGTAATGACATTACATAGCAGTATTAAGAATGAGCCTATCTAATGAAAAGTAGACAGCAATGTATTGTATCTCCTCTCTCGTTATTTCCATTTCAGCTGTCTGTAGTAGTTCCTAGTAGACCACCCTGCCTTGCCACCTATCCTTTTCTTCTTTACTCTTTTAATCACTTTCCACTTCATCTTCCTTCTCTCTCTTTCTTTGCATTTGTACAGTTCCTCTCCCTGTCCTCTTTCTGTCACTTGGCTCTGAAGTCTTTTTGGTCTTTTGAAGATTGATATTGGAGAGTTACCAACTGTCTTCAAAAAAGAAAAGAGGTGGGAGGGAGTGAAGGGAGCGCATGGGGAGAGGAAAGCTTACATTATGAGTATGGATTATTTTACAAATACATAATACTGGATAAATAATTTTGGTAATATAATTATCCCTGTTTATATGATGAAAGTATTTTTGTATTTACTAATTGCTATTTGTGCTTTCCTCTCCCTGCTAACAATAGATTTTGATCCCTGTTTTTTGTATAAGTAGGACTCTGTTTTTAACACTTACACAGCTGAGGGTTGTTGCATCAACAAGCTTTTCATTTGGTATTTGCCTTTGTTCTTTAGAAGTCACCTCTGTGAGAATCTTTCTTGAATGCATTAGCCAAGGTTGACCTTGAGATTACAGGCCTGAGTTGCATCTCCTGCTAGTTTCACACCAGTGTGTAACTCCAGTGTGCCAAATTCTGATCTCACTGGCACCTGTCTAAATCAAGAGTAACTCCATTGACTACTCCTGATTTACACCAGTATGACCAGGTACAAAATCAAGTCCAATTTATTTTGAGTTGTAAACTCAAAATCAATACAAAAAAATTACAAGACAGAAATATGGCAAGAACCTTCATATTTGGCCTGGGTGGTGGCAAAAATGCACAAAAATCATCCAAATACAAACCATTGTCCTTAAATCTCATCTGTAATATGTTTTACTTTATGGCAATTATTTTTTAAAATTTGAATAAAAATATAGATGATGTATTTCTGAGAGCTGTTCAGTTTTGGCAGAGCTTTGATTGTCAGCCCTATTGTTAGTAATTTCTAATATTATTTCTCATTTATTAGATGCAATTCACTTAGGGATTAATAAGGACAACATCTGTTCATTTCATAACTGGCAGACTAGATAGAATTGATCTGAGCATAAACTGTTTGGTGTGTCCACACTACCCCTGCTGATGTATGTTCCAAAATATTGTAGGTCTGATCCATGTCCACATAGCACTGTTCTAAAACATTTCAGTTGCCCTCTGGGCACCTATATCATAGTTCACAGCACAGTTCCTAGAAGCAGTGGATTCTGGGAGACACTGTGGGCAGTGGTGAGAGGACTATTTGAAACAATTGTATTGTTATGCCAGTGACTTCTGCCTACACTGACACTACAACAGTGCAGACTGTGGAAAGCAAGTACAATCCAAGCAATTTTTGGGAAGCATGTAGATCGTTTGGAGAACTTTTGTGTGTTGGTACGAGGTGTTTTTATGAGCATGCAAGGAAGACTGGTTGTTAAAATAGTAAACTCCTCTAGTGTTAAACCAGGTGCAAGTTTCACCACCACAAAATTGAAAACAGTTTTGTCTGGCCTATATATGCCAGACAAACCATTTTCAGTTCCCATTTGGGGCAGCTGCTGTTGAAATCCATTTTTGACAACAGTTCAATTTTCTATTATAGACCAGGCTATCAAGAGAATGTATGTATTTAGCTCTCCATGTCAGATGGTGGAATGACTGTGCATAAAAAGCACAGTCACAGTCCACAAATGTTTTTTCTTTAAAGTGTAGTGAACAAGAAATCAAAGTAAGGCAACTGAAGCAGGAAAAAAATAAAGAGAAGACTCCCCATCCTGGGTTTTTCGTTCCTTTGCCCCCCAGCAAACAGTCTTATTGTCCTTCCCATCCCCCACCTCCTGAGCATCTGTGCAACATGAAGGGGAGCTGACTCTTTATTCACATGGAGCCCGGGAGAGCCGCTCCACTGGTTAGAGGACAGTATACAGAACTTTTGGTATCTGAGTATCAATATATTCTCTCAACATAAATTCTTTTAAAATATCTCATCTGTGCAAGTCCTTAAACATTAGCTTTGTGTTCTACTCCCACTGGATGATTAAAACAGGTGGAATCTCTCAAAAAATTATTAATGAGGCTTGGTTGAAAAATGTTGTTTCCCATAGCAACATATTGAATAATTCTTAATCATATCCACAGTCACAGATATTTTTTTTTAAAAACTTTAAATCAGCAAGTGAATCGCTACAGTCCTGAAGTTAGATTTATGAGTGATTTGGATTGAATTGACAGTACAGTATTTAGGGCATATGCTATGTATTATATTTCAAAAACCATATCCTTGGTATACCCAGCCTCTCCTACTGAGTGTGGGGTAGGAATGTGGCTTTGTTTAACCATTTCATATCTAGGTTAACTTCCTTCTCTCATTTTCTAGCAAATGGAAGAAAGGCGGCATTATATCAGATATGTCTGCTGAATGCATTTTTAAGAGATTATAAATGGAATTTGATTCAGCCATGGCATTGTGAAACAGTGTTAGAGTGACAACATATCTTCAGCACTCTTTGAATAATGGTAAATATCCAGATCTAAATTATTTAAATATTAGGTATATGCATTGTGTGTTTTCCTACTTTTAATAACTGGCCCAGTGGAGCTGACTTTTAGCATTCTGAAACTATATTTCTTCCATTTGAAAGTCCACAGTAACAAGGATTATATATTGTATTTATCCAATGCCTTTCATCCCAAAGAAGTTTGAAAACTATAGATACAGATGACACTACACCCACTACTGAAGTTCAGTCATCTCTGAAGTGAGTGTAGTGGACAGTAGCCCTTTAATTCAAACAAGAGTTTAGACAGGTAGTGAATAGCATCGTGTGGAACAGGACCCTCTGGTGGAGTGCTGATATGCAGAATGTAATTAGCCAAACTGAAGTAATTATTCGGAATACCAGAGCTAACTGAATACACTGCACTGGAGAAAGGTGCTCAAGATTTATAATGCCCACAAGTGGCCTTGAACTGTGACATATCCAGCAGCACAGTGCCCCATAAAAGTTAGGTTTCAGAGTAACAGCCGTGTTAGTCTGTATCCGCAAAAAGAAGAACAGGAGTACTTGTGGCACCTTAGAGACTAACAAATTTATTAGAGCATAAGCTTTCGTGGAAAGCTTATGCTCTAATAAATTTGTTAGTCTCTAAGGTGCCACAAGTACTCCTGTTCTTTTTTTTGCGGATACA